>NC_134486.1:54896553-55069053 GCF_040206685.1 Ascaphus truei | reverse complement strand
GGCGACAGCTTCGCGACATCACATCAAAAAAAATGCACTGCCGCCATCGCGTGCGCTTATAGTAAGTGCGACGCGACATAGCAACAGATTGGTCGTAATCGCTGTAAGTCATCTCTATTTGATTTTCCAGCGACAGTCGCCTGACCGCTACGTCGCCAGCACTATAAGCGTAGCCTTACCGTGTCTGAAGAAAAAATGAATCAACTGGTCTTAACCGGTACAAACTTTTATACACCTTTCTACTTAATAATCACATGTATAAAATAATTATTTCAATCCATTTCCCTTTTTGAGTTATTTATCCCGTGCTTAATCACTTTAACAGTTTACCATCACAATAAACAACGTCTTTGAAAAGTATCTGCATGAATCAATTTCCACTCATATGCTTTCACTAAACATTGAAAGAAATCTAGATGGCTACAGTATACAGTACAGTATATTAAAACGAGATTCAGAGTGTTTACTTTAACAAAGATTTTTAAGATGTCCCAAAATTATGTTTTAAATGACTCTCAAAATTGCTCGATGTTTCTTTTGCTTGTGAGTAGAAATGTGCAACACTGTCTCGGGTCAGTTTTGGGGATTTCCTACAAAAACTGCAGATGTGTAAATGCATCTCCATGCAAATGAATGGTTTCAAATACTATGACGTACCAAATAACGGAGCGAAGATTTCAGTGTAAAGCGTATAATCTTCAATAGAGAGAAGCTATCAGGAACAAATCAGTGCTTAGTGCAATGCTTTTGTAAGTAAGAAAACAAAGATTATTTCTTATAGGAGTATTGTGCATATTTCTAGCTATAGAAAATGAAACACGTGTTAAAGAAAGGCTTCATTTAATGGTGTTAAGCAATTATGAGAAATCGGAACCAGAAGCAGGATTCTAAGGTTGGGATTCATGAATCTCCAATAATGGATATTGATGCTCGATCAGCGTCACCTGCCATTCAAGTCAATGGTGGTTAAAGCCAATCAAGCTCTGAAATCTGTTATCGGAGCTCTATAAACATCCCTCATAGTATAATTTTGACAGCTGGAAAGCAGTCCTATTGTTTGTGGTGACAATTTTTTAATTCATCATTGGGTATCCATAGTTTAATCAATAATGTGTCATGTGTTCAACTTTTCATTAACAGCCTCAAACATCAGTATTAAACCCTCAACAAACCAATAGTATGTAGCCCTCTTTCCCCATGACTTAAGGGACTATGCGCTCTGAGTGTTACCTGCGTGGCTCACAGGAGGCCTAAGCCTCGGCCGCTGGGAGACTGGGGTTGTCTTGTCTCTCGGTTTACAGCGCCTCCACCTGAGAAGGATCCTGCACAGCAGAATAACCCTTCACAGGAACCCAATACACACACTGTAAATACACACCAGAGTATATAACAATAGTATTTACTGACATAAGACACACAACACAATATAACAGTGACCACACAATACAATGCCCCTACAGTAACACCACCCCGGTGGAACCCCCAAAGTACTGAGGTGCCTGGGCACTGAACCCGCTAATGTCCACAGACCAGGCCCACCCAAAGAGTGTGTGTGTGGAGTAGCGCTACCCACTGTGTATGGCCATTTGTGCACTTTGATGCGATACCTTCTTGGTCTTCAGCCATACCAAGCCGACATGGCTGATGGAGCTGCTGAACCCGCGATGTTTTCCCACACCGGGGTCTGCTGGATCCTCTTTCACGCCTGTCCGCAGGCATCCACCTCTGGAGGGGTCTCCTGCTGGAGTGTGTCCCTATAAAGTGTCTCTGATAGTATAGTTGCCTGTGGGCTGGTACCAGACCGCAGGCCGTATGCACAGCGTGGCGCCCATCACCTAATACTGCCACTAATGTGCTAATGGGAAAGTGTCCGTATCTGGGGGCCTTCCCTACAGCACAACAAACTAAGTGGTGATCGGGGTCTAGCTGGGGCCTGAGGTGGTATCTGGCCTAGTCGAGCGGAGCACTTCTTCCTGGACCTTACCTCACACCTTGCTGTCCTGCTCCCAACTGGCGTGGTCCCTGCAGCATGCCAAATGTATCTTCTGTCCGTGCTGGGGATCAGGGAGCCCTATTGGCTAACACTGCCCAACCTGTAGTCCCTGGCGGAGCCAGTCTAATGGCCGCTACAACTCTGCTTTACTCTGCGAATGTGCATCAGCTGTAGTGCGCATGCGCATCGTAGAAAATGGTGGCCCCCACTTGGCGGGTGCGTAGCGGAGCTCCGCAGCGCCCTCACTACTGCCCGCAGCCTTCCCGCAGCAGCCCGGCGTATTAGCGCATCCACAGCCATCCTCCTCCCGCAGACCAGGAGGTAAGAGGGGGACCTGGCTAAATCCTCCCCCTTGTGGAGACTCCAACATCCCCGCTTGGAACACGTACAGAGGCGACCAGGCTAAACCTAATGCGGCTGCCCCCGCATTTTAAAAATAGCGCGGGCGGCGCGCGGCAGTCTTCGGCCGAGAACCGGCCGGTTTTCCCGCGCCTCGGGCGCTTTCAATAGTAAGCGCCATTAGCGCTTATCTATTGAAGCGGCCGCCGCGCTGGAAAATCCGTTTTTAAACGGAGAGCAGACCCGCGGCGCTCCCGGCCAGCTTCCGGCGAACTTTAGATTAAAAGCTGCCGCAGCAGTAACATACATAAGTTATATAATAAAAATACATATGTTACATACAACTTATCTGATGCAGATTCTATACAAGATTAAACAACTCAGTGAATATCGCTCTGATCGAAGCCAGCTTCCTCGAGCCAGCTGCTGTGACTCCCAGTGGGGTGCCTCTAACGAATCGTATGCCACTCTAGTGGGAAGGCGCCTCACTCGCTGACTCCTGTGAGCCTCTTCTTCAGTGTTCCACTTGGGAGAGTCTATCATAGTCTTGGGGCCTGGACCCGTTTCTAAGGGTTAACTCAGTCTCGGTAATGTCTCTTAAAGGGCCGAAGCTCGGGATTCGTGGGTCAAGTGGACGGCTTGTTGAAGCCACTGGTGAGGGTACATGAGGCGCGGGCCAATTACCCGTTGCTCCTTCTGTAGGTGCCCACCAGTCTCCGTTTAAATTAGTGGAGGTTTCTTCCACCGGATCCTGAGTTGGTTCGACTATTGACTCTGAATGCTCTTCAGACCCCTCTGGCTCACTGGCCGTTACTATTGTTTCTGGTTCGGGGTCACTTTCTACCACTTGCGGAATGGGCAGTTAGTGATTTCTGTGCCAAACCTTTACCCACCATCCACGTCTCGTATCCGGTAGACAGGGAGGCATGGCATCTGGAATTCTGCTTCAAAAGGCCCGTCATGCCAGCGGTTAGCTAGCTTGTGCTTGCCGTGGATTCCTAGATTTCGTAGCAGAACGGCGTCTCCAGGCCGAAGTTATCGATAGTGGATCTTGTGGTCATACCTGCGCTGGTTGCACGCGTTCAGCTTGGCTGAGGCTTTTTCTGCCAACTGATATGTGCAGTGCAAGCTGTCTTGGAGCCGTTTCACATATTTATAATGCGTCAAATTGGGTACCCCAACGGTAGAAACCCTCATACGGATGTCCACAGGCAGACGTGCCTCTCGCCCGAACATCATGATATATGGCGTGAATCCCCTGGATTCATGTCTGGTGCAGTTGTATGCCTGCACTAGCGTCTCCACATGTCTGCTCCACTCGCCCTTTAGGGTGCCGAGCATGTCAAGTAGGAACCGGTTGAACCTCTCCGGCAGAGCATCTTCCTCTGGATGGTAAGGAGAGGTCCAAGACTTCTTGATTTCGAGCAAGTTGAGCAGCTCATTGATCAACTTGCTCTCGAAGTCTCTCCCTTGGTCGGAGTGCATCCGATTCGGGAAGCCATGGTGGATGAAGTATTTCTCCCACAGCTGATGGAGCGATGGTGATCCAATTGCTGGCTGCTGGTTCCGAACTCCTCCTAGTATGTAATGGACAAAAAGGAAAAGACCATTGCGCAGCCACAAGAATCCATAAATAACTCCACAACAGATTAAAGTAATGAACTTACAGACTTGCTGTGTTATTGTTCCTTTGAGACAATCTGTGCTTTTAACCTCTTCTCTTCCAGATATCACGAATCCCACGTGTTGTATGTCTATCCTCCAGGTTTTCTGTCTGTTCACAGCATTACCACTTGGTCATAGTTCCCATGTGTTCCCAGAAAGGAAATAACATGAAAGATGATGGTGCAGATTGATAAAAATTACAATAAAAATAAAAAACAGCCAAGAGCTTACTCACATAAACCAGGCTGTGTAAAAACAGCTGACAACGTGCCGTCCGCAGCTTGATACAATCAGGTAGGCAGGCTTCTGGGAGGATAGTGCTATTGTTGTTTGCAAACCCTGAAGTGGCGTCTAACTCTCAGTAGTTACTCTGCGAGATTCGCCCCCTCTATTTGCTATAGCTTCCTCTATCTCAGCTTGAGGTGGCCAGCACTGCAGAATGTGCTCTGCTCACCTCTCTGGGTAACTGCCGTCAGCCCGCGCTAAGCCTCGTGATGTCACACTCTGGCGTCTTTCCTGATCTCTATGCTCCTACTTCTGAAGACCGTGTCAGTTCTAGCTCCTCCCTCTCCATACGCGTTTCGTGACGCAATGTGGTCACTTCATCAGTGGATGAGGGGGGAGTTGCTACCTACTGATATATATACCCTGGAAGGTGATGAATACTAATTGCAAATTAATTGCAAATTAATTGATTAAAAGCGAATAAACTGATTAAAATTGCACACATCTACTTACATGATAAAAGCCACTAGGGAATCATCCCTGGGATTAAGTGGCAATGCACCAAGCTCATAGACATAACATATGAGCTTGGTGCATTGCCACTTAATCCCAGGGATGATTCCCTAGTGGCTTTTATCATGTAAGTAGATGTGTGCAATTTTAATCAATTTATTCGCTTTTAATCAATTAATTTGCAATTAATTTGCAATTAGTATTCATCACCTTCCAGGGTATATATATCAGTAGGTAGCAACTCCCCCCTCATCCACTGATGAAGTGACCACATTGCGTCACGAAACGCGTATGGAGAGGGAGGAGCTAGAACTGACACGGTCTTCAGAAGCAGGAGCATAGAGATCAGGAGAGACGCCAGAGTGTGACATCACGAGGCTTAGCGCGGGCTGACGGCAGTTACCCAGAGAGGTGAGAAGAGCACATTCTGCAGTGCTGGCCACCTCAAGCTGAGATAGAGGAAGCTATAGCAAATAGAGGGGGCGAATCTCGCAGAGTAACTACTGAGAGTTAGACGCCACTTCAGGGTTTGCAAACAACAATAGCACTATCCTCCCAGAAGCCTGCCTACCTGATTGTATCAAGCTGCGGACGGCACGTTGTCAGCTGTTTTTACACAGCCTGGTTTATGTGAGTAAGCCCTTGGCTGTTTTTTATTTTTATTGTAATACATTTTTATCAATCTGCACCATCATCTTTCATGTTATTTCCTTTCTGGGAACACATGGGAACTATGACCAAGTGGTAATGCTGTGAACAGACAGAAAACCTGGAGGATAGACATACAACACGTGGGATTCGTGATATCTGGAAGAGAAGAGGTTAAAAGCACAGATTGTCTCAAAGGAACAATAACACAGCAAGTCTGTAAGTTCATTACTTTAATCTGTTGTGGAGTTATTTATGGATTCTTGTGGCTGCGCAATGGTCTTTTCCTTTTTGTCCATTACATACTAGGAGGAGTTCGGAACCAGCAGCCAGCAATTGGATCACCATCGCTCCATCAGCTGGAATATTGAAAAGAACTTTCCATATCTATATGGACTAATCATTGGACTGGGGTATTGTTGTAGCCTGAAGCGCCGGGTCATTGCATTATTTGTATTATTGTCTGTAATGAGTTTGTGAGGAATTTGTTTGGCAGAGACCCCGTGGCAGCGTTCACTTAGCAATAAGCTTATTATTCACATATTGTATTTACACTTTATATATTTTTTTGCGCTGAGTTATAGGGTATATCTTTTTTTAGTTTATCATTATTTCTCCCACAGCACTTTAGCCACAGTTATCACCTTCTGATCCTTGGTAGGGAATGCTTGGGCTTATTGCGTATAGTGGTCGGTCACCACCAGCACGTTCCCGATGCCTCTTGAATTGGGCTCTATGCACAAAAAATCCATGCAGACTAGATCCATGGGACGGGAGCTTTTTAGGTGACCCATTGCGGCTGCGCGTGTGGGCAGTTGTCACGGTTGTGCTCGCCACAAACCTGGGTCGGACCACGTGGCTGAGTTGGGGTTGTAAAACCACTGACCTTAGACCGCGCAGGCTGATCCGGATTGCGCAGTTCGTAGTCGTACGTAGCAAGGTCGGGACTGGCGAAGGCAGCATCGTCAGTGGACAAGCCAGGGTCAGGATCGGAGACATCAGGGTTAACATTGTTCAAGCAGGAGTTCGGCAACAGGTAGTCAGGAGTTCCCCGCTTCAGCTTAGGAGCGCGGCAGTGGACTCTGCGCATGCAGCGACCATGGCCCATGGTACTGGTCTCAGGAAAGGATAGGCAGACCAGAGTGGGCACACCACCTGGCTGCACTGGTAAACCAGTGCTTCAGCGCAAGAGTCCTGAGCGGGCTGAAGAATCCTCCACTTCAGCACAGGAAAAGACCTCTGCGTGAAAATAGCAGCAGGCCTCAGGAAAGCAGGCCTCTACGAGAGAGTAGTAGCTGGCCTCAGGAAACCAGGAAGCTGAAGTACGCTGGGGATCAATGCTTCAGCACAAGAACAAGAACTAGGACAAAACAGAGTAGTAATGAGATAACAAGCCAGGGGCTTGTGGCAGAACACTCGGTGACATCCAGGAAGGACTATGCTCGGCAGGGAGCATTGTGGGAAGGCAGTACTTAAAGGTCAGTGAACCAATAGCAGAAGGGGCGTGTGACAGTATTGCTTTAATGAGTAAATCCAGGCTGCAGTAAATATCAGGGGAAGTGTTCCAGGACTGCACAGGTCTGCAAGGAAAGGTAACCACTAAACTGAGGTGTGGATTCCTTACAGCAGTGTCTTCCGCTGGATACACCACAGGCACTTCTGGCAATGACGCCAGCATTTTGGGTCAGAAGAATTGGCCCCTCACTAGTCCGAAGGTTTTATCTACCCCCAGGTGTCCGTGGTCGTCATGCTGGGTCCGTAGGACAGGGTACTGCAGGCTTCTGGGCAGAACCAACTGTCTCTTATCTGGGTATTTGTGGTAGGGGACGATTAGGTAGAGGAGACCACGCTCAAAGCTGAACTTGTCCCATTCCCTCATTATAACGGCGACCATGCCGGGCGGAGCACGCTTCACCAATAAGGGCTTGTTTTGTTGGATAGCTTGGCGTATCGCTCTAGCCACTGGGTCACATATCTGGTGCTCTATCAATTCTTTCCACATCATGATTGTGTTTTGGGTGATGTTCATGCCTTCTGTGTGGCAGTAGGTGGCAGGGAGTGCCTTGGATTGGCATCCCAGAGAAGGCCAACTTGTCCTCCACTATGGCGGCCGTTGAACACATCGCCCGAATCCCAAGTCCAGGGATTTCTTCCCACAGGCCATCCTCCGGGGTTGCACTCATTGGCTCCGAAGTTTAAAGGCCCTGGCTTGTATTTGAGGGTGAATTGATAGTTGGACAGGGCCGCTGACCACCTGTGGCCGGTGGCATCAAGCTTGGAGGATGTCAGAATATAGGTCAGCAGGTTGTTGTCTGTCCAGACCTCAAAGGAAACACTATATAAGTAGTCGTGGAACTTGATTGCGAGGAACTCCCGTTTGTGGACTGGGTAATTTTGGTGTCAAGCGTTGGCTCACATACACCACTCGGCGGAGGCCAGCAGGGTACTTCTGATGCAGTACAGCTGCCATTCCGTTGTAGCTTGCATCTACATGCAGGATATAGGGTTGCTCAGGGTCATCATAAGCTAAAACCGGTGCTTCAGTGAGGCTTTTCTTGAGCCTGATGAACGCCTGTTCGCAGGAGGACATCCACTTATCTCCAAAAGGGTGTCCGTAGGGTTGCGACCTTCTGCCGGGGTTCCTCAGGGTAGATCTTCAGGAGATTATTGAGGACCTTGGCTTTGCTTGATCCTCTTCCACGCCTGTCCGCAGGCATCCGCCTCTGGAGGGGTCTCCCGCTGGAGTGTGTCCCTATAAAAAGTGTCTCTGATAGTATAGTTGCCTCTTGGCCGGTCCCAGGCCGCAGGCCGTGCCCACCGCGTGGCATCCGTCACCGGTGATCTAATACTGCCACTAATGTGCTAATGGAAAAGAGTCTCTATCTGGGAGCCTTCACTACAGCACAACAAACTAAGTGGTGATCGGGGTCTAGCTGGGACCTGAGGGGGTATCTGGCCTAGTCCTGTGGAGCACTTCTCCCTGGACCTTACCTCACCCCTTGCTGTCCTGGTCCCGACTGACGTGGTCCCCGCAGTGAGCCAAATGTATCTTCTGTCCTTGCCGGGGATCAGGGAGCCCTATTAGCTAACACTGCCCACGTGGTAAGCAGCCCCGGGGGCTGCTGGGACCTGTAGTCCCTGGCAAAGCCAGTCTAATGGCTGCCGCAACTATGCTTTACTCTGCGAATGTGCAACGGCTCTAGTGCGCATGCGCAACTTAGAAAATGGCGGCTCCCGCTTTCCGTGTGCGCCGCGGAGTACCGAAGCACCCTCACTACTGCCCGCAGCCTTCCCGCAGCAGCCCGGCGTATGAGCGTTTCCGCAGCTGTACCCCCTGCAAACCAGAAGGTAAGAGGGGGACCTTGCTATAAGTAAAAAAATAATTATGTGTTTTATAGTAACTGGGGAAAAATGGTAAAGCAACCCAAATTTGCTATGTTCAAAGCAGTTAAAATTCACAATTTCAACAGTGTCCCCCAAATATTATTTAACATGAATATTTCTCTACAACAAAAAACCCCTGGGGAATTTCAGACTAGGATGAATATTTAGAATATAAAAGGAGAGATGTAAAAGTAACTTCTAAATGGAAAAAAAATAATCAAATACAATGGCAACATTTTTAATCAGGGACTGGCTTCTATAAATTATACTGCAGCAGCGGCGGACTCCTCCTCTGCCTATCACAGCAATAGTTACTGGTGAGCCCTCTTCCTGCAGGCTTCCAATTGGTCCCCGGTACTATATATTCTCAGTCAGCCCCTCGGCAAGATGGCTGGGCATAAGACTTAATTCCGTGCGAACTGCTTACTGCAATCCCTGCCTCCTTGTCTTGTATCTTGCATCCTAGTTCCTGTGTTTCTCTGTGTTTGACCTTGGCTAGCATCTGGACTCCTTACTTCTCCACTCCTGACCCCGGCATTACCTACGACCATCCGCACCTCTCCAATCTCGACCACGGTAAGTACCTACGATGATCCGCACCTCTTCAACCCCGACCACGGCAAGAACCTATGACGATTCTGACTTCTCCAACCCCGACCTGGCTACCCACTGCCAGTCTACTCCGTCACACCGTACAAAGAAACCACTTAGTGCCTGCATTTTAACTGCGCCATGTGAGCAGTGGCATTGACCACTAATACAGACATTCCTTTTATACACATTGGAACTACTGCAATATTGCACTATATGCATTTTTAAATCTTTATTTCATGATTCTGCACTCACTTTGCTATGTGCACGAACAAATGTATGTTTATGTAATTAATGTTATACTGTGTATATGTTATGCTTGTTACTTACTGTATTGTTAGTAAATCTCATCCTGTCTAATATCCTCCCTCCTCATCCTCTCACCCACCTCCTCATCCTCTCACACCCATCCTCATCATCCTCTCTTCTCCCGCCTCCAAGGCACCCCGAACCCTCTGATTGGTGGATCACACTAATTTCCTATTGGTGTGCATGGATGCCACTGCAAAGCTGCAGCCTCCCAGCTCCAGCACGACCCTGTCATCCTATGTCACAGCCAGCCAGCCGTACGCTTCCTGCTCTGATTGGCAACCAGCCTCCCACGACCCTACCTACCGCCACACACTTCCTTCTGCTCTGCTCCCGCCATTACCTTCCGCCGCCCCCGGTGACAGCCTAGTTATTACAGCATTGTAGGTAGAAGCCGCACATGAAGCTCTGAAGGGCCACATGTGAGTACTATTATCTACAGGTAACATATTCCAGCATTACTCATACTGTACTATTACAGTTTTCATAGGATTCAATAGCAATGTTAATGCAATATTGCAAAATATATTCCAACATATCCCTCCAGATAGAACAATAAAGCCTGCTAAATCTGTATGAGGTGCAACAATTAGACTGGTACAATTGCAAACTATTGTGCAGCACGTACAGTACAGTATTTTGTAGTAGATTTAAGATGTACAGTACTAGTTTGTGATTAACTACTGTATTGCATGATTCATTTTCCTCCAGAAAAACACAGGTTAGTCTAGAATCATTAATTCAATGATTAGGAACAGACCTGTGAACTACGTGTGAAGGAATTAAGATGTATTACACACATACTGTACATTTATCAATGACCCCTCTTCACTGAAAGAGTGTGTTTCTTTAATAATTTCCTTTGATCGGAAAAGACAAGATCAATGGCAACTCTGTCCTTATCACTTCCAAATTATTTCTGAGGTTTCTCTCAAGTTTTTTAATTGGACCATGTTTGCCAAATCCCTTCATCTCGGACAGCACCATTAGAGGATACTTTCAGAGAAAATACTGGGGCATATTAATCAAAGTTCAGAAGCTACCAAATATGGAACAATAGTAGATCAAAAAGCTACTGCAGCTCCAGTTTTAAGAAGGATCATTTATATTAAAGCATATTGACCGACATCTGGAAACTCTTTTCAGTGAGATTTGGTAGTATCTCTTTATTTTCCATAAATTTACACTAGGTTGAGGGAATTCTTTTCAGAGAGAAAAATATCCATATTCTCCGTGACTTATGTGCAAGTCTCCCCCTTAAATATGGAATGTTAATCAGTATGTATTAAAGTATTCAGTTGAACAGTTTTAGGTTTAAATCTTATGATATTAACCCTTCAATCATAATATCCACAATGCATTAATGACACTGCTGGCAGCAAAGAGGTTTCAATGCAGAATGCTTCATATAAAAATATTACTTGTGAGCACATTCACATGTCTTAGACAGGTCTGCAACCTGCTTTTCGCCATTATCACCTAGTATACAGTGCTTCCACTGCAGCAAGGGATTCTGGGAAATGACAAGCAAATGAGCAGTGTGTGTGTGTGTGTGTGTGTGTGTGTGTGTGTGTGTGTGTGTGTGTGTGTGTGTGTGTGTGTGTGTGTGTGTGTGTGTGTGTGTGGTGGGTGAAAAAAGAAGTGACAAAACCCCTCCACAGTAAAGCATATAGCAAATGGAAATATTACTGTGCGCTCATTTGCATGGCTTAAACAGGTCTGCAACCCCGCCTTTCACCATTATCACCGAGCATACAGTGCTTCCACTGCAGAAAGGGATTCTGGGAAATGACATTCAAATGAGCACACAGTGCCACCTTTTGCTTAAAAACCATATGACATGGTCCCCTATATGCTTATGCTTGCTGCATTGCACAGTATATGTACCATTTGCTTATTGATTTCCACCACTCTCTTCCTCCCTTCTCAGCATTCACATTCATCCTACATACCCTCACTGTCTCTCCACCATTCCCCCACTTCCAATGTTTATTTACACTATGGCAGTTGTAGTTCTCCTATACTCCCTCTACAGCATGGGCTAAATGTGCCGAGCAGGAGCCTATGCGGACTGCGTATGAGCAGGACATCACCATGACGACAGAGGACGCTTTCATTAGCTTATATCCAGCTGGCTGCTACCCCCACTACGTGTTCCAAAATGGCCACCGGTCGTCACCATGATGATGGAGGACACTTTGACCATCCAGCCACGGAACAGATGGCTGCTACACACCTCACTGGTTCGCCGATCTGGTGGCGGATTTAAAATGGCCGCCGTGTATGAGATTATGCAGAACGTGCATGCACTGGGCATCACCATGACGACAGAGGAAGCTTTGCACAGACAGCTGTGATTCAGACAGCTGATATGCTCCTGTTTTTCAAAATGGCCATCATTTGCTGTTTGTAGTAAACAAGAGACACATCACACGGATGCCATTGATTGGTTGATTGTTTTATTGTTTGATTGCTTTCTGGTGATCTGGACACTGGGGTTCTGGGTATATAAGTCACTCTGGGCAGGAGTCTCATTGAACACCCCCCTGAAGAAGATCCCTCCCCGGGATCGAAACGTTGGTTCTGTCTGTGTCTGTTCAATACACTTTTTTGGATACAAGTAAGTGCTGCCTCTTTTTTGCTGCATGGTAATGCACTATATATATATATATATATATATATATATATATATATATATATATATATATATATATATATATATATATATATACATATATACATATACATATATATATATATATATATATATATATATATATATATATATATATATATATATATACACACACACACCGTCTCCAAATAAAAACTTCTTAATACAGTACTGTGCCGGCAATAATATTTTAAACACTTTTCTGCAGATCTTAAGTTCTTATAAGCAGTAGGTTTCACTTATTTTAGCCTCTTTGACACACATAAGATAAATAGGTGTGTGTGTGAATATCTGGACCAGAGATTGTCTGCTGTCTGGTATCTTTCACCTGCCCTGCTAAGCAGGTTGTTAAAGCTAGTTTCCGGCTTTTTTATTTTCTCTCTCTCCTCTCTCTTCCTCTCATCCTATGTTTACTTTTGAAGTCTGTCACTTTATTTTGTTTGAGGCCCAACCCTAGTCAGGGAAAGCCTTTGTTTAGTTATCGCTCAGTTTAGCAGGGTTTTGTTTTGCATTTGTATCAACGTGTTGCAGTCCCAGTGCCTGGGATTGAATAAAGCAGGCAGAAGCCTGGTAAAGAAAAACTGTGGTACGTCTCATCTATCCACGTACCCTAAAATATCGTGTTCTAGCAAGTCCGGAGAGACGGCGGAGCCCCCTGAGGAAGTATATATATATATATATATATATATATATATATATATATATATATATATATAACAAAAAGATAGAAGCGCCAGCTCCATAGCATAATACTGTAAAAATAGAAGGAATCTTTAATGAAACAGAGATTGGTCACCAAGACCTATACTCACAATGTAGGTAAAAATACAATCGTTTGAGACAATCTGTAAACAGCAGAGGGTCAGCACAGATGGATATAACAGACAGGTAGCCAGGGCCAATAGGTAGTGAAGGTGTTAATCAATGGAGAAAAGTCCACAACATGCCTCTTTGATGTGAGAGTGATATATACACCAATGTCAAAATCCCACCAGCCAGTGGAGCGTATAATACAGTGTCCTCCTATGATAGTAAAAGATAGATCACACAGGACTCTCAGTGGCAGCAGCCAGATGGAAGAGCTGCTGTGAATCAGATGACTTCACAGCAATGGCGGCGCCACGAGGGGTAGTGGATTACATGAGGAGATGAGGTAGCTGTGGGTATGTATATACAGTGTTCGACAAACCTATACATTTGCTCGCCCCGGGCGAGTGGATTTAACCCCCGGGCGAGTAAATATTGGCCCAAGCAGCACACGTTTGGTACTAGGTGGCGAGAAGATTTTTTTGTGTGGCGAGTAGATTTTTTGGTGATTTGTCAACCACTGTGTATATATATATGTATTTTATGGCAGATAGGTTTGCTGCATCAGTCTTTCTCTTGGAGCCTGGAGGCTGGGGGCAATTGCTGCTCCCCTGCATCCAGTTTGTGGAGGATGCCAGGAATCTCTTGGGACGGTATCACCACAACAGATAAGGACTCAAGGTTACTTCGCTATATATGTGTTTTATTTAAAGCTGGAAACTAGCTTATCCAGCCAGCATCGTAGACAGGCATATGCTGTGAGTTAGTCTCCTGAGAGTAGGCATTCATTTTATGATTTTGTTTCTTAAAATGGCAGTGTGCCTGAGATATTGTCTGTCACAGATATAAGGTCGCATCCATGGTGTGTACATGTGCGACCGTGCCTTCACGCACGTCTCCAGCTGGAGTGATATGTGCGCTCTAGGTGGACGCGATAAGGGGGCATCTCACGGGCGTGGCCGTGACATCACAGAGATAATCCGCCCTCATTGGGCAAACCGCTCACGTGACCAGGACTTCGCGTGTCAGAAACAAATGTATTTGTTTCCTCGTGCATCGCGTGAGACGGCGGTTCTCATTGCCTCACAGCCTCATACAGGCACTGCATTTTAATCGCGCCACACATGCGGTTGCTCACGCGATAACCATGGACGCAGCCTAAAAGAAACCGCTGAAGGGTAATGGCTGAGTGCCTCCATTGTTTATCAGTTAAAGCTGCAGTCCCCTATTGGGATGGAATAAAAAAAAATTAGAAGCCTGAATTATGCAATATGGTGCTATGAATTACCCTTTTGTCTCTCTCATAACCCTAGAAGACTGTGTCGTGAAGAGCCCAGACAGACGGCAGCGCTACATAAGGGCGTCTGCAGACCACCCGGCAGCTGGTATCACGGAAGCGGGACATCCTTGGACTCAATGGAGTTTTTTCTTCGGAGGACTGGGAGTCCCTGACGAAGTGGATACCACCGCAAAACACATAAGTGTGTTGCTGTGGTGTTTGGTTCTGAGGGTGAGAGCTCTCAGCCCTCTCGAGAAAAAACTCCATGAGTCCAACAACATAATTTCTGCTTCCGTGACAACAGTTGTCGGGTGGTCTGCAGATGCCGAGGCTACACGGACGCAAGACACGAACTACTTAAAAAGATTCTGGAAAGTGTGAACACAGACGCCATCCATGATTATACGATAAATTATTTTACTGCATCCCTTCTGAAAGAGCACATATGTTTATTTTTATTGACCATAAATTACTTTGTTTACGTACGTCACAATGTTAGTTTGCACTTTTTTTCCCTGAGATATATATCCTTGCTGTCTCTCTGTTTTCTCCATCTGACCTTGCTGTCTCTCCTCTCTTTGCACTCCTCTTCATTCCCTTCTCCTTGTCATCCCTCTGTCGCCTCTCCTTGTTATTTCTCCACTATTTGTACGCCCTCCGCCTCTCTCTTTGCACTGCCTGCCTTACTGTCTGCTCCTCTCTGTGCACACTACACCTCCTACTCATCTGTCTCCTCTCCTTGCTGTCTCCCCTGCCATTAAAATTCCCTCCCCCAGTGTTTCCTGGGTGAGTGAGAGGTCGCTCAGTCTATCACAGAAGGGGATGTATGTATATCTTTATCTATATAGTGTAGAGAGTGTACATAGCCTTTACAAAGACAATACGGTACACGGAGTTATAATAATGCAATAAGTGCCGCAAAATCAGACAATTGGAAAATAAATCACTGCCTGAATTGCAAAGTCCAGTTCTTGTATTCTTCACCTCCAATTTGAACTCCACAGACACTTCATATGTGACACTTAAGATGTTACACAGCCAATGTGCAGTCTCATTACACAGGATGTGCAGACTCATTGGCTGTCCCTGAGTGAGTGACCGGCCTATTAGCCTATCACAGAGGGATGTGTAGACATCCTTAGAGAAATATATATAGGGAGATATGGTTGAAACCATACATTTTTCTACCATGTGTGTGTTTCAGGGGGCTGAGAGTCAGAGCTAGTTAGTTGTGCAAAGAACCTTGGGTACACCTGGCACTGCTAGTTAATAGGTCACACTATCGTAAACACACACTGACACTTCTGTGAGGATGCTGGTAACTTACAGGGAAACACAGGACATTCTCTTAAAAACAGAAATACAGGATGCTCAAAAACAGAACTGCTGGAAAACTTTCTGCTGAACTGTGGCCAGCTACACCCAAGAGCAGGGGCACAATTCTTAAGCAAAACATCAAAGCAGGGGACAATGGGGAAATCCAGTACAGGGGTTTCCGAACAACACCGCACCTTCAGTGACCCCAAATCGTAATTTGTGAATTGCCTTCTGCCCTTGATTATAATTGCATTCTGACCTCATCCCAGAGGTCTGTTACCCTGAACAGATGACAAAACTCCAAAGGGGTGCACACAGGTACTGCCATAAATCTCAGCCTAGTCATTTGAGAAAGACCTATTTAGGTTGAAACGTTGTTTGGCACAAATAAATTTGCATTATAATCAAATCCGTAGAGCGTTGGATCCTTCTTTTCCTGAATAAATCTCAGCCCAGCACAAATATAGCCCTCTTCTTTGAGGTTCCAAAAACCATCACAACCTGCTAGCCCTTTATGGGGGACTCTGTGGTCATACACCTGGACAAAGGGTGGTTGTGATATCCATAAAATGTTGTGTTTATTTTCATCTCTGAACATAAGATGTAATAAATAAGAGTAAAAGCTTGCATGTGGCACAATACTTCTTCTTCTTCTGGGAGAGGAGAGATCTGGAAGGTCAGAGTCCAAGCTGAGATCGAGGGGCATGAGAAGCAGCGAGGTCAAGTGAGAGCCGGGGTCCAGAGCCAGAGAGTGAAGTCCGTCAAGCCGGGTCGTAACCTGAATAAACGAAGAGAAGAGAGAGAGAGCCAGCATAGGCATCCGCTAGAAGAGACTATGTCGAGCAATGTGAGAGAGGCAAGACAGGTATTATATATTGCGGCTGACCAATAGGGAGCGGAGGCAGTCCTGGAGGAACACGAGGAGCTGTCCTGGATTGGATCCTATGGTAGGCAGCCAGGTGGGGAGGTTTAGGGTTAAGCAGCAGCCTGTGTGAGAGTTGGGGGCGTGGTTTCACTGCTGGTGCAGTGAATAAATGATCCTTGCCTGGCGCGCGCTCTGTAATGTCGGAGAGCGCGCGCCCGGGACCAGAGGGGGCCGCCAGAGCACTGAGTGTCCGCAGGGTGGTGTTAGTCCGTCGGGAACGACGGGGGCGCCCCCACACAGCGGGAGCAGGTTGGGAGAGATGAGGGAGCCGTCCCACGGCAGCAGGGGCATTCAGAAGTAAGGAGGGGTCGCGCTGTGAGCGCCGCGAGCCCCGCATCCTTACAGCACCCCCCACCCCTTCAGGGTCGGCCTCCGGACGATCCTCCCATGGCTTGGACGGGAACTTTTTTCGAAAATGTTTGAGAAGCCCAGGTGCGTGAATGTCTTTAAGAGATACCCATGATCTTTCTTTGGATCTAAAGCCCTTCCAATGGATCAAGAATTGAACCTTACCTCTCGAGAGGCGGGAATCCAGTATGGCTTGGACCTCATACTCTTTGTTGCCCTGTATGATAACTGGGTCTGGTCTCAGAGTGTGGTCCGGAAAGAGAGGACTGGAGATGAACGGCTTGAGAAGAGATGTGTGAAAAACATTAGGAATTCTTATGCTTTGAGGTAATTGAAGACGGAAGGCCACCGGGTTTACCTGCCCCATGATAGAAAATGGCCCTAGAAACCTAGGTGCCAATTTAGGAGAAGGGGTTTTGAGGTGGATATTTTTGGTAGACAATCAAACCTTGTCCCCTGGCTTGTAGTTGGGTGCAGGTCGGCGACGACGGTCAGCCTGGATTTTCGAAGTCAGGGAAGCCTTTTGAAGTGCTGATTGAATTCTAGCTCAAGAGTACTGTAGGAGGGAGATGTGTTCATCCACAGCTGGTACTCCAGAGGAGATATTGGAAATAGGTAGGCGAGCCGGATGAAATCCGTAATTAATAAAGAAAGGCATCTAACGAGTGGATTAATTCCTAGAGGAATTAAAGGCATACTCAGCCCAGGGAAGTAATTCTGCCCAGTCATCCTGGGAGTCAGAGACGAAGCACCTTAGATTAGATTGAGGTGATATCCTGAAGAAAAAGAGGAAGAAATGCCCAGTCTTCTGGTAAAGGTCCTCCAGAATCTGGAAACGAATTGAGAGCCACGATCCGATACGATGGATGTGGGAATGCCATGGATACGGAAAATCTCTTTGGAGAAAATATCGGCTTGGGTGGGTGAGGAGGGTAATCCCTTGAGAGGAATAAAATGTGCCATCTTGGAAAACCGATCCACCACTACTAGAATGGTGTTCATGCCATTCGACCTAGGCAATTCGACAATAAAGTCCATGGATATGGGACCATTGGCGCTCCGGGATGGGTAAAGGCAAAAGAAGACCATGGGGTCTCTGACGAGGAATCTTATTGTGTGCACATACCGGACAGGCCCGAGTAAATTCAAGGATGGACTTGGCCATATTGGGCCAACCAGAAGGTGCGACGGATGAGATCCAATGTTTTCTTGAATCCCGGATGTCCTGCCGAACGGGAAGCGTGCCCCAACTCCAGAATCTCAGGAATGAACTTGGACTCTACGTATAAGGTGTCCTTCGGTATCTCGAGATCACTAGGAAGGTGTTTTTGAGACTTGATGATTTTCTCAAGATTCTTGAATGCAGCGACCGCGAGGATCTTTTGCTTGGGAAGGATAGACTCGGTAGTTTTCTCCGGTCTCTCTTCAGAAGAATAGTGTCTAGAGAGAGCATCCGCCTTGATGTTCTTGGTGTCGGGAATGTAGGACAAAATAAAATTAAACCTGGAGAAAAATAACGACCAGCGAGCTTGGCGGGGGCCTAAGCGGCGGGCACTCTTGATGTATAAAAGATTTTTATGGTCCGTGAGGATAGTGAACGGCTCTTTTGACCCCTCCAGAAGATGCCTCCATTCCTGAAGGGCCAACTTGACGGCCAAAAGTTCTCTATTGCCCACATCATAGTTCCTCTCAGCTTGGGAAAATTTCTTAGAGAAAAAACCGCAAGGGTTAAGTTTATCCTGGGGAAAAAATCTCTAGGATAGGACTGCGCCAGCCCCGCAGTCCGAGGCGTCTACCTCTAGGGTGAAAGGGAAATTGATGTTCGGGTGTCGGAGGATGGGAGCTGAGACAAATGCTTGTTTCAATGTTTTGAAAGCCGTGACTGAATCAGGAGACCAAGACGAAGGATCAGCTCCTTTTTGGGTCAGTGCCGTGATCGGAGCGATGATAGTGGAAAAGTTACAAATATATTTCCTGTAATAATTGGAAAATCCTAGAAACCGCTGAATAGACTTGAGGGAGTCGGGTTGCGGCCAATCCACTACGGCTTTAAGTTTCTCTGGGTCCATGGCCAATCCCCTGTTGGAAATAATATACCCAAGAAAGGAGGTGGTAGACTGGTGAAAAAGGCACTTCTCCATCTTGGCAAACAATTGGTTCTCTCGGAGGCGGGAGAGCACAAACTTAGTATGGATGATATGATCCTGTAGATTCTTGGAAAAGATAAGAATGTCATGCAGATAAACAATTACAAAACGGTTAAGGACATCCCGAAAGATGTCATTGATAAAGTCTTGAAAGACCGTCGGAATCTTCGGGCCTGTAGTCGTGGCGGACACCGGTTCTACCTGCGCCGGCAGTACGGCCACAGGTGGTGCCTGAAATGAAAGTTCCTGTACCTGTTGAGTGAGGAGAGCCATCTGGTCAGTTAAGGCCTGGATTTGTTGATACATGGCCGTCATCTTAGAGGTCAGATCAGTCTGGTCTGCGTCATGTGGGCTCGACATAATGTTACGCCGGCCCGCAGACCAGACCCGTCCCTTAAACTGAGGTGGGGATTTATATATGCACGCACCCACAACAGAAGGAGCATGTCCGGAGTGTGGTGTTTTGCCGTTGCCAGGCCAGGTGGTTGCCGTTAGCCAAGGTCTGGGAGAGGAGAGATCCGGAAGGTCAGAGTCCAAGCTGAGATCGAGGGGCGTGAGAAGCAGCGAGGTCAAGTGAGAGCCGGGGTCCAGAGCCAGAGAGTGAAGTCTGCCAAGCCGGGTCGTAACCTGAATAAACGAAGAGAGAGCCAGCATAGGCATCCACTAGAAGAGACTATGTCGAGCAATGTGAGAGGCAAGACAGGTATTATATATTGCGGCTGACCAATAGGGAGCGGAGGCAGTCCTGGAGGAACACGAGGAGCTGTCCTGGATTGGATCCTATGGTAGGCAGCCAGATGGGGAGGTTTAGGGTTAAGCAGCAGCCTGTGTGAGAGTTGGGGGTGTGGTTTCACTGCTGGTGCAGTGAATAAATTATCCTTGCCTGGCGCGCGCTCTGTAATGTTGGAGAGCGCGCCCGGGACCAGAGGGGGCCGCCAGAGCACTGAGTGTCCGCGGGGCGGTGTTAGTCCGTCGGGAACGACGGGGGCGCCCTGCACAGTGGGAGCAGGTTGGGAGAGATGAGGGAGCCGTCCCACGGCAGCGGTGGCATTCAGAGGTAAGGAGGGGGCGCGCTGTGAGCGCCACGAGCCCCGCATCCTTACACACCACAGGTTATAGTCAGAGTTGATGGGAACTGCACCAAGTTTGAGGAGCTGGAGTTCAATGATGCTGAACCAGGCACAGATGATCTTGCCAGTGACATGAAGGACCAGATAGCATGACGCATGGAAATACTGGTTGTCAAGTGAGGAGATGAAGAGTTGGAGAAAAGAAAATATGAGATTGAACGAGAGCTTCTCCACAAAATTGATGAAGCTAAGCGCATCATGGAAAAGCAGTGGTTCAAAGAACCAGAAGGCAGGTCGAGCTAGCTGCACAGAAAGCCAGAGAGGAAGAATGTCGAGCAAAGGTTAAGGAACTGGAGCGAATACTTGGAGACACTGAGTGCTCAAGTTACAAAGACGCCGGTGTTCTCTTCAACCATGACTACACATCCTGGCCAGGATTTTATAAAGTGATAGCAAATTTTTGTGCTTCATGCCACGAGAACCAGAAAATTGCCACAAAGGGAAAAAACAAAGTTTCTGGTGAATATGATCTTGGAAAAAAACATTGCACCAAGGAAAATCATGAAAGTCCAGAGTTAGAATGTTCAAAGATTAGAAATCAAAAACTGTGAAATCCAGCACTGGTGTCGAACAGTTCCAATTCTCACCATCCTTTGATTTGGAATAGAAGCATGGAGAACAAGAACACAAGACACAGAAAAGACTGAAGATAAGTTTGGAGACTTGTTGGAATGGAAGTCAAAGACAATGAAAAGTTGGAGCTCTCAGGCAGTGATGAGGACATTGATGTGTCTGGGGAGCTGTCACCAAAAACAGAGCATATATATCAAAGTGTAATGGCAACTACAAGTCTTCATATTTCTTAAAAAGCATTCCATTAAGGAGCTCTGATCGTGGATGCTGCAGAGATACAGCCAAAAGAAGTGACAAGGACATATTAAGTGACTCCTGTACTGAGAGATTACTTCGGAAAGGCAATGATTACAATCAAGAGGTTGACAAAAGGGTGATTGTGAAATTGTCCATTGCATGTGTGAGATGCAGGAAGAGAACGACGGCCACATGCATGGCTTGTCGTTTCTGGAAGAAAACGACTACCATCAAAATGCTAAGAAAATAGTCACCAAGCACCAACTTCTTGGGGTTGTACAGCAAGTAATAGACATTCTCCATGGACTTCAGCTGAAGATGAGTATATGGCACAGCAGACATTACTCAAAAACCTCTGCAATGAAGAGTCAACCTCAAAGTGGATTGTGTCTCGAGGTGGAGGAATGTTGCAAAATAATGAGTATGTGTGCAACAACACTCTGAGGAGGAAGGTATGTAAGGGAATGAAGAGGTTAACTCCTTCACTCTTCGAGGCCCAGGAAGACAGCACCTTAGCTTTCAGGTCTGCTAAGGTATTTACTCCTGATTGGAAAGGAGTTTAAAAGGCAGGCCGCAGATTCCATGCCAGTTCCCCCAGCCTGCAAGGATGCAGGTTCGGAAGCCTGCTAGGAGGCAGAGCTTCAGTTCCCAGTGGATTGTCTGGGAACAGCTGAGACTCACACACAGCATCAGAACCAAAGTTCACCAGCCTTCTATGGAAGCAGGGCTGTACTACAGTACCAGCAAGGTTGCAGATTTCCAGGAAGACTGCCTGGGAATACCTGTGACTCACACCAAACACGAAAAATAAGGACATTCTATATTCCAGATGTATGCTGTTTTTCTGTCTCAATTTTGCACTGCTGAAGAAAGTATATTGTAGCCTGTTTTTCTCAGTCCCAGTCCGGAAATAAAGTCCTTTATTTTGGCGTGAAACTATTTTGTTGACTCCTCACTGACCCTATCCAGAAGGTCAATCAAGCTCACTTCAGTACAGTAGGCCTAAATTGTGACAATCTGATCTATCCGAAAGATGCATGAAAATGTAGATAATGTAATATACTTTACAAGTAATTTGCGGTTTTCCTTCTACGACAGAGCAATATTAGATTATATAGAATGTGGATTAGAGATATGGAAATTTACTCAAAAGTGGTTGGCAAAATTTGTAGCATTATTTTCTTAAATTTGGCATTGTCATGGAAATGTTAACAAAAATGCAAATTACACGAAAATTCACCAATGTTTTCAAATATCATGTGACCTGCATTTAGGGTTATGTGACCGCCACATTGACTTTTAATGCTTGGCAAATTATTTTCAAAATTTCACACACATGTTTTGCACATCTCTGTCTGGACATCACCTTTTAGGGCTAGTGACAGTAAAATTATAAAATGTGAAAGTGCATGACTAGGTCAAATTATTTTAAATTGTCATGTTATTAATACGCGTATCATAATATTGCCATGTGACCTTAAGCAGTAATAACAACATAGAAAAAAAAATTAAGAACATCATAGCTTGGTGATAATTTCCTTTGTATATATACTTTGCAATCCACTAATTGTTATGTAACACATAATTAATTTAGTCAGACGAAGACTGGAACTAAATAAACCCTCTGATTGGATGATACAAAGTTAGAGAGTAGAAGTTGAAAATAGAGACACGGTATTTATTTTTTTAAATGTATGTAATATTTTTGCAGTGTCAAATGCTAAAAGTTCTAGTGATATTGAAGGCTCTTAGCTGGTCATTCATTGAACTGCAGTAGCTATTACAGATTGCTAATGGCAATTAAGTTGAAAGGCTGTGAATGACTCCCTTAGGTGTTGAACATTTTCATGGAAACTTCATTCATCCTCGTTATGGAAGCACTGAATAAAAATATACAATATTTTTTTTTTTTATGTTCTGTTGAAACAGAAAAAGCCAATAAATAGGAGTCTCTATTTAAATACTTCATCTTTTTTAGTACAGGTTTTGTAAGAGCTTCCTGTGGAACACTTTTCTCAGTGTAATAATGCATTAGTATATACCTATAAATAATGACCGATAACAGTGGCTTTATGTAAGCAAGCTTAGAAATCACAGATAAGTGCTTTTGACCTAAATCTTGTAGCGCCTCGATCTGACATATAACCTCACAGCTGTGAAATTCTGTATGAGATTTAGCAGTTTGAAGCTGCCGACTGCCTAGCCATAAAGCAACTAGAGGTAAGAGTTTAAGGTATGATATGACACAATTAGAGTAGACATTAGCCTCCTGTTTATTTCAGTACCTTTTGTATTTAGATTAGTCAAATGTTTAAGTTGTTTTGTTTCTGGAAATGCTAATATTGGTTTACTTAAGATTTCAACGTGACTTACACAATACATCACATAAATAATACTGTCAGGAACAGACAGATTATTTTTCACTATGGAAACTCCAATAGAAGATTCTTCAGTTAAACCCTGCTAGACATGCGGAGATAAAGGATGGGTTTTAACTGCACAAAATAATCACATATAAAAATAGCTGTTTAGAAGCAGCACACCTAAGGACTGCTTTAATCAAACATTTGTTACCTGCCAAAAGGACCATGATCTCTTCAAAATGCAATGTGGATTAAAGTATTATCTATCACAAGCAGAGAACTAACCTTGGAGTGGAAGTTGGAAATGTGTTCATCGTAATTTTCATGTCTCTGGATTGAAAAACCAGCCGTCTCTGCTAGATTGCAAAACTGGTTTAAAGTATTCCCTCTCGGTGGAGCAAATACCATTGCTTTTCCCTGGAAATAAAAAAAGGTTTAAAAAAAAAAAAAAATGAAAAAATCAATTTCCAAAATTGGACACAAATGTGGACAGAAATCCACAAAATTAAAATGAAACATAATCTAAACATTTAATTTAAGAAACTTCATAAAAGTGCAGCAAACGTGCATCTTCGCCTGGTAAAAAAAACAAAAATTATGCATTAAAGCGCTACGTACTACTGTAAAGCGCTATGTACATTTATGGCGCTATATAAATAAAGACATACAATACATTCTGCTAGGAATACCCAAAACTACATTGGGTCCATTCACAATGAAAATTAAACAGCGCATAGAAGATACTTAGGGCCCAATTTAGAGTTGAGATGTAATTGCAAAAATAGCAGTGGCGCTGAAATCTTAGTGCTGCACCATCGCTATTTCTGGAACTAGGAGCCATTATCAGCGGGTCTTAAAATATGACAACGAGGTCTTAGATTAGCACCATTGGCTATGCGTAATTTTAACTTCTTTCGCAATTATAAATCATGGGTGCAGCCAGGGTATTTAGCAACCAGATTGGCGTTAAGTGAAGCATCACAAATAGGCTTCACATTTATGTATTGGAAGAGTTTCCAGGTTTCTGTACATAGCTTCATCCCTTTGTGGCGACACTAGTGCAACAGATCTAGATAAGTTGTCTTCTGTGCCGCTGCCACCCATGGTTAGGTGACTACGGTGGTCGAGGCACCAGAAGATTAATGCTGCAAGGGGTGTGTGATGGAGCAGCCTGTAGGTGAGGTCAGTAAGATGCTTAGACAGAGGGTTAAGTTTAACCAGATTGGTTTATTAACCAGAAGATAACTAAACAATAGGGACCCTATCCCTTTAAGAAAACAAAATCATAAAATAAACACCTATTCCCCCATAACCCTAACCCTAATAGCCTAACCCTAACTTTGCTCTGATTGGTTAGTACCCAAATGAGTCACATACCTAAATTTTCGTATTCCCCTATAACCCTGGGCCAAACAAAAATAGAAAAATAATCCTAAGTGTCAACCCTAATATATAAACATACAGTGCTTAGATTACAGAAAAGGATTACAAGAACATACAGTTACAATAAATACAGAACAGTTTCTTAAAATGACAGGATAAAACATAAATCCCTATACAGTACGTCACCATATATGTCATAGGTTTTCCCCCAGAGAGGTCACTGGCGTAGAAATATGAAAAATCACATATTTTATCCTAAACACACCTCTGTTGAATTCTGATTGCATAACTCCAGGACAAGACCTATATACAATTTTTCTCCCATTGAAACCCACATAAGCCCACCCTGTCATAAATCAGCTGCTAGGTTGACGGTTTTACGACTTAGAAAAAACCCTGCTATAAAAAGACATTTAAAATCTTGACTCAATATATAAACACTCATAACTTTATTTCTCCAATACTTAGACAAACACCATCTTCACAGCTGCATCCATGCTTTCCACACACGTGACAGCCCAATGTCTATTTTCGCAGGAAAAAAATGTTATCTGTCCATGGCACTGTGACAGTGAAGAGGTAACCAGGCTCACTAATAAAGGTTAAGCTTGTTTGGTTACCTCTGATCCATGTGTTGGGGTTCAGGAGTGTCAGTTCTTGGACCCAACTGTTGTAAAAGCATTACCTATAATTATGCGACAATAAAGAATTTTTGTGTTTTTAGCTTTCCAGGGATGCCAGCAAGCTGGGGTTGCTGTGGTATGAGTTTCAAGGGGGGTTCTGCGGAGAAAGTGTTGTCAGAATGTGTCCAGCTGTCAGGGGCCAAAGTTGCTGGTTCCCCAAAAATGTACCCAAGAATCAGGTTGGATTCCTGGATGCATGTAGACACAGGGGCTTATGCAGAGAGGTACGTACCATAAAGGCTTAAATTCGCCACAGGATTGGCATTTAATTTAGTCCTATGCAGGGTACTCCGGTAGACCGGTGTGCAGTAAATTGTGAAGTTGGCGAGTTTCACTTGAAACTCGCCATTCAGAGGCGCGCGGTATTTGGCCACAATAAAGCCAACTTTTGTTGGCGGGCAAAATTTCACTCAAACGCGCCATATAGTAGCTCCGATTGGCGCATACATGCGCATCGGAGCTACTGGAATCGTGCGTGTTTTTACAATGGCGAAATCACGCTTCTCGCCACCCCTCTGGCTATAAATTTTGGAAATTAAATAAGTCTGGCGGATTTGACTTTTCCCGCCAAGTTCTCGCCACGAACTCTTTGCATGCAGACATTTTTGCCACAAACCTGGCGAAAATGTCCTTACCGTACCTCTCTGCATAAGCCCCACAGTGTCTCAGTAATATCTCCCTTTTAAAACGCTTGCGCGACTCACCACTAGGAGTCCCTGCTTCAGCACAACCCAGAAAAGTAAATGGTGCAAAGGGGATGTAAAGTATCTCTGTAACTCTAAGGGTTCCCCAGGTTAGGGGGGATAACCAGTTACTGTACATATAACCCAGAACCTGCTTAGAGGTTCTGGGGGTAATCCAACCATCTATAAGGTTGTGAGGGGGCTTGTAAAGTCCAGTCCTAAGTTTATTGTATAGAGTGTGGGGAATATGGCTGGTAACAAATAACGTGCAGCTTCTTATTCTATTTCCCATAACCAAAAGACTTAAGATTTTTTTTAAAGTATATATTTTATGGAACAGTGGGTTTTAAAACATATCTGCTTATGCACAGTATTATGAGCAGGGACTTTCAGAACGTGCCACTGTGTCTACTCATACAGTGGAGATGTAAGTCATAAAGAATGTCTGAGGTGTCAAGACCATTTGGACAGGAGGGAAAGACTCAAGTATCCACGGCCTGAGATCAATGGGCGCTCTTTGCATTTCCATAGATCCCACCAGACTGGCATGGAGAGAACCAGACACAGAGGTGCCAAATTGCAAATGTTCATTCAGATTTCCAGCTAACCCTGTTTTTTCTACCAGCTTGTCCCTGATTGGCTGCGGAGAAATTTCTCACGCTTTGGATTGGGCTATAGTATTTTTTTTAATGAAACTGAGAGGTATTATAACACCTTGTGCCCTCAGATAGTTAGTTCTCCAGTCCTCTAAGATTCTCAGATTCTAAGTTTCCACTTTCAAGTCTCCAGAAAGAAATAGGCTGCTTCAGCGAAAGCTGCCTGGAATATGTTCTGTCCTGTTTTTGCAGGGTTATCAGGGTTAGGATTCCCTGCACCTAGGAGAGTCTAGGTTGTTAACCCAATTCCCAAGTATGTGTGTCTTTTTGCTGTAGTTTGTGTATCATTGTGTGTATGCCTTTTCTTGTGAATAAATTTACAATTTATTTCATGAACTTGTTTTGCTCAATGCATGATCCTGGTAAAAAAGTGTAAATTGCCTGGTCTCCCGTAACAGGCACCCCTTTCCCATGTACAGTAGTGTATGGTATGGTTTTCCTGTGGCCCAGAGACCACATGGGCACCTAGGCACACTTTTCAGGGGGCACACTCTTCAGTGGAAATCCCCCCCAGAGGCAGTTGCAGGTCTCCTCCTTTCTGGGTAGTTGGTACTGATGTGCCCCAGCTGTTTGCAGGCAAAACAAAGACGGATATCACCCTATTCCAGTGTGCCAATCACCCCCCAAAAAGAAGCCTCAGTAGGTCTAACAAGTGGAGGCCATGGGGTTTCTTAGAATGTATCCACCTTTCATTCTGGGACCCCATTGTTAACTGCTAGATTCCTGTTAGCCACATAGGAATCTGCAAGCTGGCCAGCCTCTGTGGCTGACTTAGGACCTCGGTCCTAAATGCACTCTCTCACTTCAGGTGGGTTCAGGGTTAAAAATTGCTCATGAATTATGAAATCCAATAACCTCGCAAAGTTTTCAGTTTCCATCCCCCCAAATCACTGCTTGCATAAAGATGTCAGACAGCCCACCGGCTCAGAAAAGCCGGCGGTATAACCGCGCTGAAGAGCTCTGAACTTTTGTCTGTAGATTGCAGGGGTGATATTCAAATGGTGCAGCAATGCGGCTTTGATGGCCTCATAATCTTTGTCAAGGTGTATACTGTAGGAAGATTAGCAACCCCATTCAGGGCTTTTTCATTCAATTTGGGTGTAAGATACGTTGCCCACTGATCAAATGGCAAATGATGCTGACTGCAGGTTTTTCAAAACCACACAGGAAAGTGTTCAGGTTCCCATATTTTCCCAGGCTTGGAAAATGCTCCATACAGGGTTTGGAAGGGCTGGACTCTCTGCTGCTTGGTGCTAGCGATTCCCTTTGGAACTTGGCAAGTGCCAGCGATGCCTTAGGTCCATAGCATAACTCGCATCCTCGTGTTCTGAAGCTTACCTTTCTGTTTCTCTCTCAGCCTCACGCTCTTGGAACTGGGTGATGAGCTGCAAACGCATTGCGTCATCTACTGGTCCCAGCTACTTGAGAGTAGTTTGCAAGTACATATCGAGGGCACTGGCAGGCTGAAAACTGGCAGTATGACAGAATATGACAGTCCTGGGTTCCTCGACCCGTGGGAAATTTCCAGGGCTAAGTCGCCCTCAGTTCCACTGCTTTGTTTGTCCTGGTCCAGGGTAGCATTTTGATCTCTATCTTTTTCCAGCAAGATTTGTATTCAACTTTATTTTTACCCAGACTTTGGAGATCTACTGTCAATCTACTGCTAAAACTAATGTATGCCCTTATCCTCTCCCATCTGGATTACTGTAACGTAGGCCTCCCAGCCTCACAACTTTTTCCTTTGCAATCTATCCAAAACGCCTAGAGTAATTTCACTTGCTCCCAAAGCAGTCTCTGTTCATCTCCTTCAATCCCTCTCCTGGCTTCCCATCAAATTTCAGATCACCTACAAAGTTGTCCTCCTCACTTTCAAGCCTCTCCACTCATCTGCTCCTCCCTACATATCAGCTTTGATCTCTCATTATGACCCTGCTTGCCTCCTTTGCACTAATCAGAACTATCTGCTTTCCACCCCTTTCACCTCTACTGCTCTCTCTCACCATAAACCTTTTTCCCTCACTGCCCCTTACCTGTGGAACTCCCTCCTACTCAGTATATACCAAGTACCTTCACTCTCTAACTTTAAAACAAACCTTAAAACTCACCACTTACATTAAGCATTCCAATCGTCTAGACTCATTACTACTGTCCCATACCTACAGTCGCTCCTACCAGGGGTGGATCATGCACAGCCATCGGCCCGGGCCTTCTCCTCCTTTAGCGTTATGACATGACGACACATTGCCATGACAACGCTATGCTAAGTGATTTTACATTGTCATAGCAATGTGTCACCAAACTACACCGCAACACTGCAGGAGAGGAGGTAAGAGACCTTTACAGAGAGCTTGCACTCTCTCCCACGTTTAATCGTAATGGGGAAGAGCGTGGGCCTCTGTAACAGCTGCGCCACCCCCTGGGGAAAGCCCAAACGCCTTAAGGGGGCAATGTGTCCCTGGCTCCTACCAACCATTGTGGCCAAGCACTGCGATCTACTGCACTTATTCCCTCACCTGCTGTCTCTGAAAGTCTCCCAACATACCACTTAGATTGTAAGCTCTCCGGGGTAGGGATTTCCATTCCTATTATCTGATTTGGTTTGTTGCACTTATTGTATTATAATTCCCTGTACTGTCTCTTTTGTAAAGTGCTGCTGAGGGTGCAATATAAACAAAAAATATACATACATACACGAATGGGAGGAAAGGTGTGCTAAAGCTTAGCACCCTTTTGTGGATCTGAGCCTAAGTGTAATAAATTGTGAAACTATGCAATTTAGGACTAGTGTTATAGTTGACACCCTTGAGACTGGTAGAGTTGTGAAAAGCTTTCCAAAATGTGTGAACCTAGGAAATTTTAAACTTTTGCTGCTTGTGAAAATGTTGCTGTCGCCAACATTCGCGTAAGCCCTGGTAACTCATATACGTGACCAAATCCACATAAAAATCACTACCCTCTAAATATTTGCTTGAATTTGTTCCTGCAAAGAATAGCATAGGTTGTATAGTCCTTTAAATATGGGAAGTTTTGAATCATTTTGGTTAAAGTCTCAGATTTATGCATGAATTTGGCAAAAGCTGGAGAAAATACTGTGTCTGCGAATGACCGAGCAAAGAAATATTTAGCAAAAATGTAAAAACAAATTGTGAAAAGAGATTCACACATTTCTAGAAGCACTACCATTGGTCAGAGTTCTGCCACTGAAATTACAATAAGAGATATACACATAATAATATCATATTTTGCTTATTGTTCACCTACCAGATAAACATAGATATACTTTAAAAAGTCTTACAAATCGCTACTTTCTATATGGGTGTATAAATCACAAAGTAGATATTATTTTAAAATGAATGAAATGAACAAGATTGACACTCTTACTATGTCATATTTGTGTATTGAACTACCTGCTTAGAATTTGGGGCAATTGTTATACCTACTTGTTTATATATTGTATTTCTCGCTTCTAACCATTCTGTATTAATTGAAATGTCAAAATAAAAAGTTTAATTCACAGTTCATAGATACAGCAAACAACCACATGAGACCCATGAAGAAGCATGAGACCCATCCCGACTCTTGCGTTCTGCTCAAGGATGTCTTCTCTCTACCCCTTTTGTATCAAAAGCCCTCTCCCGCCTTAAACCTTTGTCACTGATTGCCCCACACCTCTGGAATGCCATTCCCCTCAATATCTGGCAAGCACCCTCTCTATCAACCTTTAAGACCCAACTTAAAACACACCTGCTTAAGGAAGCATATGAGTATCTCTATGAGTGATAGTTTTACACCGTATATATACAGTAAACCTTGGCCCCTTGCAGACAAACTTACCAGAATACCCTACTACTGTCTCTGTACTTCCTTCCTACCAACCAATTACATTGTAAGCTCTTCGGGAGCAGGGACTCCCTTTCCAAAATGTTACTGTTATGCCTAAAGCACTTCTCCCCTTTATGTGTTATTTATATTATTTGTTATCTATATGATTGTCACGTGTATTACTGCTGTGAAGCGCTATGTACATTAATGGCGCTACATAAATAAAGACATACAATACATACATACATACAAGAAGCATGAGACCCATGAAGATGCATGAAACTCATGAAGAAGCATAAGACAATTCAGTTTGGAGACATGTAGTTAATTTTATTTTCTGTAAATCTGGTTGTATTATTTATGGTATAATAAATTGTACATACCTTTTAATCACTAAATACGTGCACATATGTTATCCTCTCTCCCTGTGGAATGTCTTGTTCCCTACTACCTTGTGGTGGATGCCCTGTTGAGTGCCCAGTCATCAGTTGGCAGTTTTGTAGGTGACACAATAGATATTTATGTGTGATTTGCCCAAATGTACTAAGTGTAATAAGTGCTGCTTTGGCAACAGAAACCTCCTGGTGCTGAAAGATATCTTACCTCCTTTTCACTTAAGTGAACACTGCTAAGTAAATGTGTACCCATATGTAGAATGCTGGGATCATTAATATATTGATTACATAGAGGCTGTCACTATCTGTTAACACCTCTCCATCATACCTTTGCATTATTCTCCATACCTTTGCATTATTCTCCATATCCTTGCATTATTCTCCATATCTTTGCATTACTGTATACATCCCTATGTTTTGTGTAGTGCTGCTTATTGATTGAGCGTAAGTACTGAAGCAGGATAGGAGGTATGACATTCTTCTTCAGATTGTGTTTAGAGTTGTATTAGGTACTGTTAGAATGACTTTACTGTATTTACACACTACTACTACCTGTTGGCAGGTCGCCAAAGTAAGAGACGTAAGGGATAAAAGTGGAAGGTTTGCGGGATGCAGACTCAAAGCGAGAGTAAAGAGGAGAAAACACAAAACGGTAACATTTTATATTGAAAACCGAATCACAACTCAACACCCACCACGTACTAAGGCAAATATTCTCATATTTATTACAACACACATTCTGTGTGCCAAATATAGTTCTCAAACCATTAATGGCAAAACTCGTAAACATAATAAGAGTGCCTACAGAAGAGCAAAAAGACATTCGTGCAATCAATGGTTTAGTGACAAATGATGTAGACAAAGAGCCATTTCCTAGGGAAAAGCAGCCATGTATAATAGCAGCACATAGCAGAAGATTGAAAACGTAATCTCCAACACATGGGAGCATCTTTCATTTTAAAGCTGAAGCTGAACTTGATGTCCCATCGGAAAGGTTTCACAGGTGGTGCACATTGTTGTGTATTAAAAACTCCAAGTCAATCCATGAAGAGCAGAAGTGATATGTAGCATAAGGACAAATAAACTCACAATCAATTCAAGGAGAACAGCAGGGATACATTGTAGTAGCAAATTTCAGCATACTGACAGAATAACCACCAGCACGTCTTTCATCTCAAAGTTAAAGTGAAAACCGGTGTTCTATCAGAACTGCATCACAGGTGGTGCAAATTGTGAAAACAAATCACACATCGCATAGCCCTTTCACAGTACATACCACTTCTACTACAATTCCTTTCCCCAATACAGTACCTGTCACCCATCCTGTAGCTGCACTGTAGGTTGGATCACAAAACCCTGAAGTGCCTCCCCCATAAGTGTGTAGTATTTGCTTAAACTCAACTACAAATATAAATGTTGTTCTAAGGGGAGCACATTTCAAAAAGCTTGAATAGAATATCCCCTAATGGAAACAGAAACAAGTGGCATTGTGGAAGTGCACCTACTGTATATACAGTATGCCTAAAGAAAAGAAGACCTGAAAGAGACAGATATTCTTGTAGTAAGACATGAAGCTTCCAAAAGTAGAGGCTTTATGATGGGGTGAGTACGTAGTCATTTGCTGGACTGGATCTAGGATTTAAAGATGTATGTTTTCCTCTCTGAGTATCTCCATTTGGAGATGCAAGATTGTACTGTTTATGGTGTATGGTGCAAAACTGTGCTACACTTCTGATTTTAAAATAGAGAACAGCAAGTGTATGTGGCATACAAACAAATCAGCATTGGTATTGCTGAAAAAGTATTAACTTTTTTACTGAAACATACTGTAGTGGACAAAAATGGAACAGTAACGTTTCAGAGCATCAGCCTTTTTGTCAAATCACCCATAACACAGAGTATTCCAGCTGTGTAATGTGGCAGACATAAGCTTATAGGGTTCAATGTTAAAATGGATAAGAAGTAAAGAGTGACACAATATGCTCATGTGCATGTCATGCCCCAGAATCCCTAGCTGCAGAGCTAAGTGATAATGGGGAAAGACAGGGTCGCTGACCTGTCTGAGACATGCAAATGTACAAGTGGTATTTATTTTTATATACAGTAAACAAGAAAATACTTTTTTCAGCAATACCTGTGCTGATTTGTTTGTGCATCACAGACACTTGTTCTTCTGAGTGGTTTAGACAGACCCACTTTGTATGCTTGAGCACCTTGGATATCTTTTTGGGGTTTCAATATTATTGAGAATCTCACTGAACTTTTGTGTGCAGATCATTTTTTTCCCATCTGATTTGAAACCCTGTGCGTACCGTCTCTATAAACACCAGGCAATATGTTATCATTTTAGGTGCGTCTCATACTGCCCTAGTCCCCATGTATGTGTTGTATACATCAGCAACATCACTTGCAGTGTATATTTAGTTTAGATGTTCCTATTGTCCAGTGCTCATGTTTCCAGTAGGAATGACATAATTTTTTAATTTAAAAAGTCTGTTCTGCATAAATGCACATTTGTAAATAACACAGATGGATAGTTACCAAACTTCTGAACGATTGTACACATTTCAAATCAGAACAAAGCTTAATCTGCCCCTATTCCAGTATTCAGTTACAGTAAGTGTGTCAGAGTGTTATACTGCACCTTTTATGAACCAAAAATGGAGTTCCTTATTGATGTAATACTGTGTATAAAGCTCTTGGAACCCGCAGGTTTCTTTTTTGAATAATGTACTCCGCTGAATGTCAGGACCGCTAGAACCTTGCTCTAAAGTGCTTTAGTTTTCAGTTGTTTTGTTGTTGTCTGGTTTATTGCTATCTGGTTTCTCACTATAAACTAGCTGTATATGGCAGTTTATGTTCTAAAGATGGATCATATACAGGATGGGAGATGTATGAGATATGTACTTACTGTAGGAGTTTTATTAGTAACTTTACACGTGGTTTATCCCTTTTTGGGTTCATTTTTGGCAATAAGTTGCAAGCCCCTACACCTATGAATATATTCTCTAATTTAGCAGTAAATAAACACATTTGAAATTATATTTCCCAGGTAAATCACGTGAACCACATAATAAAAGACATAAAATAATTGAAAGTGTATTGTATTTGCAAACTAAGTCAGTGCTAAGAATCTTACAAATATGGTCTAAATATTTAACGAGTTAATTGTTAAAACTGTAATACACTGACTTTAGAAATATAGTAATCCAAAAGTGCATAACAGGAGTCATTAATCTTCATGGGGCTAAGTAAGCTTCAACTGCTAGTTTTATTTAAAAAAAATAATTCTTATGCATGCCATTCAAATAAAACCTAAAGTGTTGTCCATGCAGATAAATAAGAACAATACAGAAATTTATGTAATTCTGTTTATTATATATTCTTTATTGCACTCTGTGCCTTACTCAAAATGTATCAATGTAATTGGCTTCCTCAGAAAGATCCAACTAAAGTGAACATTTTTATTTATTGTGTGTCCTATGAAAAACAAATAAATGTTTCCCTTTTTGATCATATCCTGTGAAAATCACTCTCTAAAATATATATATTGTCGTCCGCTTCTAGCTGTTTGGATAGTGGTGGCATCATAAATACTTGTCAAAAACACATAGTAAAAAGTGGGAACTGGTGATTTTCCTTTAGATTCAAGTTTCTACAAATAGTCTTTTCACAAAATAAATGAAGTTGGTACTGGAGATGGTAAAAATTCTCCAAAGTATTAAGTAATCAGAAAACATTAACAGTTTACAAGAGTGTGAATTACGTTTACTTTTCTGGTTCTCTTTGAAAAATGTGCCAATCATACTTTTAACCCATTAAATACATCACTGCCTTTAGTTCACGTTTGTCCTAGATGGGACTGTCTCTTTAAATGGCTTCAGCATTTATTTATTTCAACATTTATATAACGCCCTTATCCAGTACACTGTACAGAAGTTAGTAAAACAATGGTGGGGTTACATATGGAACATATTATGTGATGAGCATAGAGTAATTGTTAAGATGTCTTTGTGGTGGGCAGGGTGGGAAGATTATGGTCAGGTTATGGGTTAGGGGCATTGAGAGTTTGCTTGGTTGGTGGGAAGGGGTTGGGGTCAGTTCTTTGGATTTAGTCTTGTCAGTGGCATGGTGATGGGTCTGACCGTGGGGACAGTGGAGGCGATTGGATGGGTGAGGTAGGTGATTTTGAAGGGTTTTGGAGAGACTTTAGGAAGGTTTAGGAAGATGTGAGGGTAGGGGAGATTATGGGTGTTGGGGGGAAAGGTAGGGTGAGGGATGGGGATGGGATAGAAGGAGGTTACATAGTTACATAGTAGATGAGGTTGATAAAAAAAAGTCAATCAATTTCAACCTATTAACAGGGGATCATGGAATGCGATGGAGAAGAGATGAGTTTTGAGTTGGCTTTTGAAGATAGTTAGGGAGGGGACAGATTGGATGTGGTACGGAAGCTTGTTCCAGTGGAAGGGGGCGATTAAGGCAAATAATCGGAATCAAGGGGATAGTTGGGGGGGAGGGAGTGAGAGTTGTGGCTGTCAGGGAGTGACAACGATGGGAAGGGGTGTAGCATGAGACAAGTGCTGTAATGTAATGGGGAAGGGGGGTACCAAGACCATGGAGAGATTTATAGACCAGGATGAGGGATTTGAAGAGGGGATGTTGTTGGATAGGTAGCCAGTTGAGTTGGGAGATGAGAGGAGTGCGTGTGCAGAGCGGGGGAGATTGAGAAGTGTACGGGCTGCAGCATTTTGGATTTGTTGAAGGGGTATGGAGGAATAGAGGTGGAGACCGAGGAGGAGGGGGTTACAGTAGTCAAGAAATTATACAGCATGAAAATAATTTGAACACACTTTTGATTCATCATTTATAAATAGAAGAGATGTGAGTGGGAGCTAAGAGGTTGACCTAAGGTTTGGGAGTTTGGCCCCTTGCAGGCGCACTTACGAGAACACCCTCCTACTATCTCTGTACATTCTTCCTACTTGCCAATTAGATTGTAAGATCTTCAGGGCAGCGACCCCTTTTCCTAAATGTCACCTTTACAGTATGTCTGAAGCACTTCTTCGTATTATTAGTTATTTACATAATTATGGCACGTATATTACTGCTGTGAAGCACTATGTACATTAATGGTGCTATATAAATAAAGATATGTGTGTATGTATATCTAGAATGCACATTGACAAAACATGTTCTCTTCTTACTAATTGGACCTATTCTCTCATTTTGGATGAATACTAACTTCCTTGAGCCAAGTATAAACACCATGCTTTATTATTTCCACCACTTGATTTTGAAAACATCATTTTTTTGACATGGTGGTTCCTTTCCTGACTACGTCACTCTCTTTGAGCTTGCTGTGAGCCATCCAGATAATTATCAAGACTGAAGTTAGCTTGCTTTTCACCATAAGATCACATTATATACAATGTTGTAGAGAACTACTGTACAAAGCTTCATAATAGAGTAGATAGAGGTCATGTCAAAACTGAAATTCATGAAATGGTTACACATTCAAGTGAATGGGCCATATGGTGTCTTATGGCTTAGCAACATTTAGTAAATATGGCCTTTAATGCCCACATAAATCTCAACATCAGACATGCAAATCTTATAAGGCTGTATATTAAAATGAAAAAAAGGCCTCCCAGTCTCACTGCTTCTATAATTTATTCAGATTTAATTTCTAGTCTCTCTACTGAAAAAAAAAATATTTTTCATCTGTGGAATCAGAAATGTTAAAACTTTGGTGGACTTAAAATATGAAATAAGAATGTGCTTATGCTTACTTCCCCTAAAAATGCTTAAGAGTTGATCTGTTACTTAAAATATATTATTATAATTGCATTACATATGTTTTTCTTGTTAAACCTGTGTTTTATGTAAATTAGGTATTAAATATCTAAATGTAGTGCACATTATAACAACATATACATGCCACTATATTTGGTCATCTTTAGCAGTAATAAGTTACATATTAAAATGCATGTAGATTAAAACTCCTAAAACAAATATTGGCTGAAGGGCAAGGCAGGTAATGTGTGAATAAACCCATCTTCAAGTGCATGATACCATTTAATTTCTAACATTTTTGCAGGATAGGAAAAAATAGCTAGAAACGACATTATTTTGTGCTGTAGTCACATCTTGCAATGCTTTGCCTGGTCCATGTAGTTGAAGTGTTTTACAAAAAGGTTGTGGCATTGAGCAGGTACACAAACAATCATGCTGTACTTCAACCACTGCCGATCCCTCCCATTTACACAGAAAAATACAGTCAGTATTTTTTAAGGAATCACTTTAGTTGGCTGGGGATGACATGAAAGGATTATTAAACCATTTTTTTTAATGTATGGGGGGGGGGGGGTATTTGACTATGTAAAAAACACAATGCAAGGGGCTACAGTTTAGGGGATTAAATAAGACAGAAGGCAACCAAAAACTTTCAATATCTTAGTTTTACTTTTACAAATACATTGTTATCAAAGGAAAATACTCAAGAAACCCTTTGATACACAATAATCTCATACTATCTTTGAAGCGGTTTCATTTATTTTACTCCCCACTGTGTTCCTTATCAGAAGGCCAAGTATAAGAAGTTTCCTAGTTTATGATTAGGAAAGAATCTGATAGATTAGAAGACTCAATTGAAGTTGGACATAATAAGTATTAAAGTATTACATGACATTAATCCTGCCATTCCATTACTCTCTCAATCATTGTGCACAGACTAATTATTCTGAAGCCAGTGTTCAGGAGAAAATAGAAACATACTTACACTGGGCTGGAGTAATCTCTTTATTGCATCAACAAGGCAGGCTCTGTACTGGTCCAGAAACAGGCTGACATTGAGAAGAGAACAGAGAACAGATTAAAATGAGTTGTACGTTTTAATGATACTAAGGTAGATAAATACATGGCTAATTGTGTATGTTTACACATTGTAAAATAAAAAATCTGCCTTCTCTGTAACTATGTCTATCAGAGAAAAAAATTATGTTTATGTGATTTATCTAGTACTAATTAAAATGATATGTTTGTGAAGGTATAACAAATATTTCCATGTGATATACAAAGCATAATCTGTTTTTTAAAACTAATTATGAACATGATGTTACATAGTTACATAGTAGATGAGGTTTAAAAAAGACATATGTCCATCAAGTTCAACCTATGAATAATGTAGACGACAGATACTTTATCCCATATCCGTACTTACAGTACATTGATCCAGAGTAAAACAAATAAAAAACCTCAGTGATATATCATCTAATATCTCATAAGGGGACAAATTCATTATTTCCTGACTCCAAATAATGGCAATCAGATTACTTCCTGGATCAACATCCTTCCCGAGTTTACTTATTTATTATGTCACTGTATACCTATCCTTTCAAAAAAGATGTCCAACCTTTTTTTGAAGATATCTATTGTATCTGCCATCACAGTCTCACGTTTTAAATGCCCTTACTGTAAAGAACCCTTTCCATTGTTGCTGGTGAAATCTCCTTTCCTCCCACCTTAAGGGCTGACCCTGTGTTGTTTGTACTGCCCTTGGGATGAATAGTTGTTTTTAAAGCATGTATTGTATTGTCCCCGAATATATTACTATATAGTTATCATATCTCCTTTTAGACGCCTCTTTCTAATTTAAACAAATATAATTTAGCTAGCCTCTCCTCATAAATCCGATTTCCATCCCCTTTAATTTGGTGGCTCTTCTCTGCACTTTTTCTACTTCCATAATGTCTTTTTTTTTTTTGTTCCCAGACAAATGTTCCATACATATATATGTGTATATTTAGGACCCTGTAATTACATAAAAGCATGCAGGAAATGTGTTATGCCTAGAAATTGGGTGTTAGCCTTTAAATAATTCCCTATTTAATGCAAGACAGTAACCCCCTATTGTAGGAAAACAAACTGAGTATGGGTAATCTGGGTTTTTATGTTTTGTTAGTTAGTTGAAAATGCACTAGTAATAAAAATGGTCACATGAATACATCTAACAAGAAAAAAACAAAAAAAGTATAAAAGCGCCGAATGGGTTGTTATTTAAATATGGGCACTGGAGCAAAAGAAAAAAGAAAAAAATCACAAAAACAAAAAAGGCATGTGACATGAACCAGTCCGGTGCAAATGAGTGTTTGCTGATGTTACATTAAAATATAAATGGAATTAAAGTAATCACAACCCGATGGTGGGTGCAGCTTCTGATAATAGGGAACCCCCAGTCCCTAGTGTGGGCGTAACAACAAGAAAGAAAAAAGTGAGAAGCGCAGACAGTGGGGGTTGTGATTAAACTAAAATTCTTTATTAAATAAACTAGTCCCAGGAAAACCCCTCCAGGACAACAATGTGAAATCAATACATAAATAGTAATTTAAAAGTAGTGCTGATGGAATGGATATGCGGTACCAGTTAATCAGTCTCCAGGGGATTGAAAACGGGAATTGCCCGATAGACAGTCTTGGTCCTTTAGATAGTGCACTGCCCGGGCAGGTATTGGTGAAGAGGGGTACCCCAGGGTTGAGACAGTATTGGAAAAGCTCACCCTTTAAATACTGCAGATCCTTGGCGGTCCTGCTGTCCCTCAGATCACGGAAACCGCTCCGGTGCACACAGCATGGATGTGCTGTAACTCGCGATACCACGCAGCCCTCCGGGTGTCCGGGTCTAATGTCACTTCCGGCTGTGACGCACAGACCCTTCCCGGTAGTCTCTGGGCTCCGTCTTTCAGCGCTCCACCTCCTGATGGTACAGTGACCACACAGACAGCGCGGCAAGTGGTATTAGCCGCTTCCTTCAGACGCACTGTTTAGCCAGCAAACACTCTATTTGCTCCTCCTCCTACTCCTTTTGGTGAAACGCGTAGGAGGAGGAGCAAATAGAGTGTTTGCTGGCTAAACAGTGCGTCTGAAGGAAGCGGCTAATACCACTTGCCGCGCTGTCTGTGTGGTCACTGTACCATCAGGAGGTGGAGCGCTGAAAGACGGAGCCCAGAGACTACCGGGAAGGGTCTGTGCGTCACAGCCGGAAGTGACATTAGACCCGGACACCCGGAGGGCTGCGTGGTATCGCGAGTTACAGCACATCCATGCTGTGTGCACCGGAGCGGTTTCCGTGATCTGAGGGACAGCAGGACCGCCAAGGATCTGCAGTATTTAAAGGGTGAGCTTTTCCAATACTGTCTCAACCCTGGGGTACCCCTCTTCACCAATACCTGCCCGGGCAGTGCACTATCTAAAGGACCAAGACTGTCTATCGGGCAATTCCCGTTTTCAATCCCATGGAGACTGATTAACTGGTACCGCATATCCATTCCATCAGCACTACTTTTAAATTACTATTTATGTATTGATTTCACATTGTTGTCCTAGAGGGGTTTTCCTGGGACTAGTTTATTTAATAAAGAATTTTAGTTTAATCACAACCCCCACTGTCTGCGCTTCTCACTTTTTTCTTTCTTGTTGTTACGCCCACATGAATACATCTGATTGGATAAAAACTAGATAAAAGCCCGGCTTGTTATTTAAAAATGTGATGCAAAAATGATGGGTGGCAAGCAACAATAACCCTTTCTGGTGAAGGGGTAAAAAAAACGACTGTATTTCTTGCTGGTTGTAGAATTGTTTTTTACGCAGCAACCTGCTTAGATATTGATATATATATATATATATATATATATATATACTGCCCCAAAATACTTATATACAATGTACAGTATTTGTATGCAATAGGAGGAGGGTATACAAATAAATCAAATTATAACTGATTGCAATGAAGCTATAGATTAACTCTCTGATTTATGAATAAGGCTAAGTGTAAAAGTAGATTACATACTGTACAGTACTAAGACATGAATGATTCTAAGAAGATTTGTGCCACTATAGAAACATGTCTGGATGATGGGCATTATCTTGTTTTTCATTATAAATGGTTTCCATACAAAGATCTCATCAGGAAGTGCAGAGAAAGATTGAAAAGAGGAGGCAACTCTCAGCTAAATCCTTAGTTTGAGAGGTATGTGCAGTAAAATAACACCCAAGGAAACCTAGCAATATCCACAGCAGGCAAATTGGATGAACGACTCAGAAGTAATTCAAGAAGCCACAGTACAGCTGCTCAACAACAATGCCAAGGTGAAAGATGTCATCCCCGGAAAATAGTTAAGGATTTTGCTACGAGGTCATAATACGGCTTATTCTAGATCTATGAAGGGTCATGACTTCCTACACTAATGCTTATGTATTGGTGAAGGCTTACTGTTCTAAAGTAAATTAATGTGTTCTTTAGGGAATTTTATATATATATATATATATATATATATATATATATATAAAATTGTACAATTATTTATTGGAATATTACCATATTTCTATGGCACTTCTTTGTTTTAAATTCAAATTATTTTAATGTAAACTATATGTTTTTTATTATAAGACTTTTTTATTTAGAAAAAAACTTTAAGTTTTTCATTATTATAAAAAAATAAATATATATATATATATATATATATATATGTATGCATAAGTGCATATATATGTATAAGTGCTTTGTGCTGGGTGATAATGGTGAAAGGAGGGGTTGCAGACCTGTCTACGACATGCAAATGAGCATACAGTTATATTTCCATTTGCTATATGCTTTGATGTGGAGGGTTTTTGTCACTTTTTTACTCACCATAACTTAACTATATATATATATATATATATTTATATATATATATATACAAAAAGAAGACAGAGAGCGGGGGGATTAAAAACACTTACAAAGTATAAGTGAATAACAAGCAATTTGTGACAAAATTATCACCACCGATGCAGGAACCGTCCCGTGACGTGTTGTCAGTCCAACTGGAACCTTTGAGCAATGCACCCGACAGCGTCCGTCCTTAGCGCGATCAAATGAAGTCTTCCACGCAGTGTGGCATCGGAGTTGGCCTCAATACAGCTCCTACACGCTCCGGCCGTAAAGCATGTAGGCAACGTGATGACGTAATGTCGTAAAGTATGTCCCTGACACGTTTCGTCACAATAATGCAACTTTATCAAGGACGCTAAGGACGGACGCTGTCGGGTGCATTGCTCAAAGGTTCCAGTTGGACTGACAACACGTCACGGGACGGTTCCTGCATCGGTGGTGATAATTTTGTCACAAATTGCTTGTTATTCACTTATACTTTGTAAGTGTTTTTAATCCCCCCACCAACCCCTTCCCATCATTAAATGTACAGGATCACACTATGGGGCGTGCGCTCTCTGTCTTCTTTTTGTATCTATAGATTCTGCCTTGGAAGTGGTTCTTCCATTTGAGAGCTGGCGTGGACCCTTGGATTCTGTATTATTTCCTGTATTACCGATCAGGACTCATTTTGGGGTTTGGACATTTACACATGGACTGTTTATTATTTTATCATTTATTTTAATGTATATATAATAGAGTGTATATTTTAGTTTGTCAGTATTAACTTTATATTTAACACTCATTATAGGATTGTTTTGTATTTTGAATTTAGCACTTTGAAAGGGTTTATTATTTTTTTCACTGGTTTATGAGTGGCGCTACTTTATTCACTTCTTCTTGGGCTATATATATATATATATATATATATATATATATATATATATATATAAAAATAAATATAAAAGATATTACCGTTATTGCGAGAGGTAAATAAAGACAGCACTCCAAGAATCCAAAAAAGGTGTATTCAGCATGTAGTATATAGACGCCCAATCTGACGTTTCGATCGCGAAGTGGGACCTTTCTCAATGGGGTTGCAAAGACAAACTGACAAACAACGATTTATATACCTTCACCAATGTGTACATAAACACCTGTACCTGATTGCTTGATACAGAGAAGCCAGCGAAAATCAGTTAGATCTGCTCCGGTGTGTGCGCTGCCATCTTGTGGGAGGTACATACATCTGTGTTTACTGAATCTATCAGCTGTAGTCACGCCACTAAAAGCATCCCTGTCACCTAGGTAACCCTGACACGCATGTGTATTCGAATCAACGAGCTTATTCCCCAATTCTATCAGGTAATCAATTAGATCTGCTCCTCCGCAGGTTTATCATCTTATTGGGGGTCCATACAGTCCGTGTTTGACTGAATCTATCAGGTGCACCTGACTCACGCATCTAGAGCGTCCCGGTCACCTAGGTGATCATGACACGCATATGTATTTGAATCCACAGGCTTGTTTCTCAAATCAGCTGTCCTGACCCACGAAGCTAGAACGTTCCGGTCACCAAAGCAATCTGGACGCACATGCGCAAAATAATTTATGGACTTATACCCAAGTCATGATATCTACACAATGTTACAGGCTTCTTTTAAACCAACATCTGTGAGGATAAGGAGTGAAGAAACAGAAGGAAACATAAATCAAACATAGATAGAATATAAAAACAATTAACCCACAAATGAGGTACAGTATAGTCATGCAGTGTCTGGTGAATAGCCAAAATAGAAAAAACGCAGGACATATATATATGCAAGAGAGAAAGAGAGGACCCCGCATCCACAAGACATGTAAACACAGCTAAATACCAACACTGGAAAAATCCAAACTACAATGATGTGTCGGTGGTGCTATAAGGGCAGTATAATAGATTGAGAGAGAGAAAAAGGCCCTAAATAAAGCACTCTAGTATTTGTATCAGTACAAATCACATAAAGTTTATTAAATGTATTGTCACAGAACAAAAATGGTTAAAACAAAGCACAGAAATGTTTAAAATACAGCATGGATCCCCTGTTCATTACAAAGCTAAACAACTCCCTCAATGAAGATGCCCAAAATACACTCAGATAGTATTCTGAAACACCTGACAAAATATACCTGGTGTGACACCCAACAGACTAAATAGTCACGGCTAGGGCTATGTGATCATCTGCAAAAGGTCTGATATGCCTACTAACACCCTGCAGTGTAGGGTTTGTCTAGGCGACAAAAAGTAGCAGTTAAGTGACAGCAGAGATACACAGATTAAAGCCTGCAAAGCACATATAAGCCTATAGCTAGAAAGAGTGATACATCACCTATGGTCAGGTACAGTGTGGTCGGTACATTCAAGGGGGAACAAGGAGGGATGTTAGAGCATAGTAATGTGACCCAGAGAGGGGACAAACCAGGGGATCCTGCCTGCTGGACCTGCTCCTACGCGTTTCGGCACACAGCCTTCTACTGGGAGTGTGTATCTCTGCTGTCACTTAACTGCTACTTTTTGTCGCCTAGACAAACCCTACACTGCAGGGGTTAGTAGGCATATCAGACCTTTTGCAGATGATCACATAGCCCTAGCCGTGACTATTTAGTCTGTTGGGTGTCACACCAGGTATATTTTGTCAGGTGTTTCAGAATACTATCTGAGTGTATTTTGGGCATCTTCATTGAGGGAGTTGTTTAGCTTTGTAATGAACAGGGGATCCATGCTGTATTTTAAACATTTCTGTGCTTTGTTTTAACCATTTTTGTTCTGTGACAATACATTTAATAAACTTTATGTGATTTGTACTGATACAAATACTAGAGTGCTTTATTTAGGGCCTTTTTCTCTCTCTCAATATATATATATATATATATATATATATATATATACTGGCGGCGGATACGGACACCAACTGGCTGGATAAGATGCAGAACACGGTTGATGCCTACAGGGCAAATCTGATTAAATTTAAAAAAGAGAAGCTCCGGCAGGTCACGGCGGATTACAAGGAGCGGAACGTCTACCGATGGCTCTTGGGGCTGGGTGAGACGAAGGGCAGCAGAAGCGGTCCACAGCGACGGTACCAGTCCCGGTCTAGGCGTGGTGATGCTGCCAAGATGGGCTACACGACCAGTGACACAGATGCATCGGATGCCCCGGACAACGCCTCTATGGAGCCTTTTTTAGGTCCGGGTGATGGCGGTCGAGCAAGAACACTCCCGCATGGCACAACGCGTGCAGACCCACCAGGAGAGGGGGCAGGAGATCGGCGGTATCCCGTGCGCGAAGGAAAAGCGACAAGGGGCACCAAGCCAGCGAGACGGTGATCTACAATCTATCGGACCATTCACTGACACCGGCAGAAGTAAGCATCTTACAGAAAGGCCTATCATTCGTGCCGACCCACATGCAAGATTCCTTTGACTGGGAGGTCGATATGTACAGATTGCATAGACAATTGAGGTTGAAGGACTTCTTTTCTAAGAACAACAATACTGACTATTCTGGAGATACTACCCCCAATCCATTTAAGACCAGGAGCACCTTTGATCCGCACTCGCTGAACCCAAACATAGCTGCATTTATGAATTTGGTTACCAAAGACACACGAAAATTTTTGAAGAACCACAAGACCAGCTTCTTCAATATATCGAGAGACGAGCGAGCAGCCCTGAAAATGTTACGGGATAATAAAGAGATCATGGTGAGAGCAGCGGACAAAGGTGGTGGGATTGTTGTATTAAACTACCAATACTACAAACAGGAGATTGAGCAACAGCTTGCAGTTGTGCATCATTATAGACGCCTCCCTGGGGATCCGACGACGGCTTACAAGAAGGAGATTGATGGCATCATTCGAGTTGGCTTCAACAACGCCTGGATCACGGAAGAAACCAGCAAATTCCTGACCCAGGACTACCCCGTGATGCCAGTACTATACACTCTCCCCAAAGTGCATAAATCTATAGTTGCACCACCAGGCAGACCTATCATCTCGGCCCGTGGGTCGTTGTGCCATCCCCTTTCACAATTTGTGGACTTTTATTTGCAGCCGTTGGTGGTCAGAATGGGTTCATATATCAGGGACACCACGGATTTCATTGAGCAGCTCAGTCATCTTTCCGTTGACACATCAGATTGCATTCTTGCCACGCTAGATGTGTCTAGTCTGTATACCAACATTCCCCATGCAGAGGGCCTAGAAGCAGTACGTACCAAATTGGAAGAATTTGTAGTTGAGCAAGGTCCGCCAGTTGAGTTTCTCATGCTGCTCATTGAAGTCATCCTCCATAAAAATTTCTTTAAATTTGAAAAACATTATTATTTACAACTAACTGGTACGGCCATGGGCTCCAATATGGCACCGTCTTATGCAAATCTCTTTATGGATTTGTATGAACGGATGCACATATTGACTGACACTACGCATGGACGGCATATCGCCAAGTACCTCCGCTATATTGACGACATCTTTATTCTGTGGACAGGCAGTGAGGATGAGCTGCTGGCGTTTGTTTCTGTCTTAAACAACATTCCCTCTACAATCCGGTTTATCCTTAACCACAGCAATCAGGAAATTGCCTTTCTGGACACCATAGTGTACAAAATTGGTGGTACGTTGGCCACCAGATTATACCGGAAGAGCACCGATAAGAACTCCCTTCTATGTGCAGCCAGTCACCATCCTGTACCGCTAAAGAGGGGTCTCCCATACTCCCAACTTCTCAGAGTGAAGAGAATCACCACCGATCCAGAGGAATCAAAAAGGGCCCTTGCCCAAATGGCCGCACGCTTTCGGGAAAGGGGCTACTCGGCCAAGGATATTGACTTTGCCCTGCAGAAGGTTGGACAAATTGACAGGAGCGAGTTATTGATACCATCATCAGGCAGACCGGTTAGCAATAGGCTTAATATAGTTAGTACGTTTAGTACTGCTACAAATAGCATTAAGCGCTGTATTCGGTATAATTGGCGCATCTTGGAGAGTGATGATAGGATTGGTGCATGTGCTAGAGAACCACCCCTATTTTGTTTTCGTCGGGGACCAAGCATTGGTGATATGGTTACTGGGTCTGGTCCAACAGACAAATATGCTACATCCACCTCCTGGTTAGCCAAAAAACCTGGATCGTACCGCTGTCATGGCTGCACTAATTGCCATTACATGCAGCTGGGCCCTAGTTACAATCACCCGCATAGTGGTACACCGATCAAAATCAAACAACCACTGAACTGTGAATCAAAATTTGTGGTGTATTTCATTAGGTGTCCTTGTGGATTGCTTTACATCGGGAAGACAGTTAGGATGCTGAAAGAGCGTATGGCTATGCACAGAGTGATGCTACTGAAGAAGACCTGAAGTGCCTACCTGTGGCTAGGCATTTCAAAGAAAAGAGACACACATTGGCTACACTCCCATGTATGCCTATTCTGCAGGTTCCAGTTCCCCCCCGTGGGGCTGATAGGGGCAAGACTTTGTTAAAACATGAAGCTAGGCTTATATATGAACTCCGGACTATGACACCTGGTGGCCTTAATGAGGAGCTTAAACTTAGCTGCTTTCTATAGATGTTTTTTTTAATATGACTAAGTTCTGAATTATGCCTTATGTATATATGTCGCTAATACTCTGTTGTATCACTCCCTTTGCACACCTTCACCTCCTTTGTCTATATTTGTAGTGGTGGTGTTATGCGCGTCTTGTGCTCCGGTCCTATATCGGTCCCCCTGTGGCTTACTTTAATGCTCTGTGCCCCCTTTCCTGTCTGATCACAGCTGTCGGTGTGTTGGGCATTGCGTTCTGATGCAGTTTTCAAGACTGCGCATGCGTGATCTGCGTTGCCGGCGTCCTCTGTTGCCAGGGAGACTATGTGAGGCGTCTGCACACTGTTGTGGTGCGTGGCGCGTGGCGCGTACTCCTGACTGGCACTCCGGTGGGCAGTGTGTGGTGCTCTACTGCGCATGCGCGGCGCGTGACGCTCCTCCGCACGGACACTAGACACCGAGACAAGCGTCTCAGGGCGAATTTCCCTGATAGCAAAAGTGCCTGCTCTCTATCTATGGCGATTCATATTATATGGCCTTACAGGTAATGGGGGAGGGGACACGGAGCACAGCTATGTTGAATACCATGTCTGATTGCATGTGGGTGATTGGTTCCCTTTGTTTGCACTTTACTATGGGTGGGGGTATATATGTTTGGTCACTTGCACTTGTGGGTTGCACGGCCCTGAGGAAGGTCTCTCTGTGAGACCGAAACGTCGGCTTACGTGTGTTTTATGTCGTGAATACATACTTTTGGATTAACCCCGTGCAGTTTGCTGTCTCTTTACTGGTCCCCGGATTGGTTCGTATGTTTTTTATATATATATATATATATATATATATATATATATATATATATATATATATTTCTATTCTGGCTATTCACCAGGCACTGCATGACTATACCTCATTTGTGGGTTAATTTTTTTTATATTCTATGCATGTTTGATTTAGGTTTCCTTCTGTTTCTTCACTCCTTATTCTCACATACTGTATGTTGGTTTAAGAGAAGCCCGTAACATTGGGTAGATATCATGACTTGGGGTATAAGTCCGTAAAAAAATTGCGTATGTGTGTCCAGGTTGGTTTGGTGACCGGGACGCTCTAGTTGTGTGAGTCAGGACATCTGATTTGGGGAATAAGCCCGTGGATTCAAATATGCATGCATGTAATGATCACCTAGGTGACCGGGATGTTCTAGATGCGTGAGTCAGGTACAGCTGATAGATTCAGTCAAACACGTAGTGTATGGACCCCCAGTAAGATGACTTACCCACGACAGAGCAGATCTAACTGATTACCTGATTCGAATACGCATGCGCATCAGGGTTACCTAGGTGACAGGGATGCTTTAGCCACGCGAGTCGAGTACAGCTGAAAGATTCAGTCAACACAGATTGTATGTACCTCTCACAAGATGGCGGCACGGCACCGGAGTGGATCTAACTGATTTTCACGGGCTTCTCGGTATCACACAATCAGGTACAGGTGTTTATGTACACATTGGTGAAGGTATATAAATCATTGGTTGTCTGTTTGTCTTTGCACCACCCTTGAGAAAGGTCCCACTTCACGATCGAAATGTCGGATTGGGCGTCTATATGCTACATGCTGAATACACCTTTTTTGGGATTCTTGGACTGAGTGCTGTCTTTATTTAACTCTCGCAAGAACGGTAATGTCTTTTACATTATCCTTATAGGACAAGCACTATTACTCTATACTGGTACTTGGAGTGCCAGCTACAGGCTTTGTTTATATAACGCTAGGGAAGCCACGCTGCCAACAGAGTCTGTCAATAGATCATCACCGGCAACCCGACTGAAGTGAAGGGTTGATACAACTGATAAGCGATTTGTAATCATTTGTCTTGTAAGGGCAACGTGTTGGTTCTCATATAAGTGTAGCGGGGTCCCCTAGCTACTATTCTACCCAATGGGCTGGCAGTAAACCCTGGTATTAACAGGTTGACAGTAGTTGGTATGGGGTTTTCACCTTTGGTACTGCACTTGAGTGACAGCAGAGGGTGGCACATCCGTTTGCAGCTGGGACAACGGGTGCCCTCCTTCTGGCTGTACTTAAGGGCAGGACCGCCCTAAATTTGGAGATTATTCCATCCCCCTGAGGAAGGAAGGTTACACGTCTGGGAGTCTGAGATTGGGGCCTTCCCATGTGCTCTTCCCTGTGGGTAGGAGTGAGTGGGATTGTACCTCTGCCTATGCTACGGAGGAGGGGAAGAGCTAGGACGGCTGTGGGTGCCCTTGGCCTGTAGTGGCAGTCCAGGGACCATCTCCAGTGATAACTGCGAGTGAAAAGACTGTAACCGGCAGAAGACTGCTGAGTAGCTGTGTATTACTGCAACAACTGTAGTAATAAACCGTTCCTGTTTGCAATATGGCTCTGGCCTGGTGTGCGATCTAACTTGGGGGCGAGTACAAGTTCTACTGTGGGAGATCATATCCATACATTTCTGGAGCCTACAGCAGATGGAGGTGCTGCACTGCTAAGTATTATGTGTGGTATGAACCCCAGAAGCCTGTTCCTGTATCCCAAAGTCATTGCGGACAACTCAGTCCTCTTGTTACCAGCAGGTATGTACCACACACACCCTGTAATGGCCCCTATCTGCGATTGGGTGGGGGAAACACCATAACATTTGGAGGCGCTGCTGAGATATGTAGCAAGACAGGCTTATAGCGAAACAAAGCTGGAAGTAACGAGATACGCTTCCAGAGCAAGTACTAAATGAAAAGGGAAGCTAGCTGCAGTCAGGAGGAGCAGAAACCTCGCAAAGACAACCTAGATGGCCCTATCGGGTGAATGGTATGGAGACACAAAGGCTATTGCTGTTCTAAGTTGCCCTAAGGCGGGTAGTCGAGATACCTAGAAGGGGGGTGTATCTGGAAGCCCCAGGAGCCAGTGAGGGGTCTGCGATACCAGCAGCCTAGAAGGGGCAGCGTAAGGGTACTGCATAGGGAAGAAGCCCAGAGTACTACTAGCCAGTAGCCAGACTATAGAACCACAAAGTGCTTGAAATGGACTGTAATTGTGTGCAGCGAATCGATATGGAGCTTTGCTAGCCTGGGGTACAACCTACTCTTGGTAGACTGCTAATCTATATGCCACAGAGACCACACAAAATAAGTTCCTGCCAAAACCACGCAGACCGCATGGTTCAGTTGCAAACTGAAGAAACCAGTGTTGCGAGAATGTTGTGGAGTGGCACGAAAGCCATAACCGCATCCTTTTTGTGCTGCTTCGGACTTCTAGTTCCACCAGGGGGTGCGGACCGTGAGGACATTGTGCTTATGGGTGCCTCTACAGACGACGTGCCTGCTCTTCAGATCGAGGAGCCTGTCATAACTGGCCAGGTTCAACCCGTAGGTGAACCAATTCAAAATGGCGTCGGGCCTCCCGCCGACAGCCACGAGGTTGTGCTCAGCATGGGTGCTGAATCCCGTGCTACTGGGTGCACCCTATTCCCGGGGACTTGGGATCCGCCTAAGGCGCGAAAGCCAGGACTTCACCCCAGTGATGTGATTGGCTCATCCAGGAGTCAGAGTCACGTCATGTCACTGTGGGACCCTACTCTGATCTCCACCAGAGGGAGGGGCCATGGTAACAACCAATGCTCATCGACTACCAAAGACAAGGGAGGAGTCTTAAGTGCTCGACCGCACCCTCAGTTCTTCGGAGCCAGCAGTGACAGCGGAGCTATCTTACCTGTGCTTCTGCCTCCACGCAATTTAGTCCAATCCAAAATGGCAGATTTTACTGCAGGACATGACTCCTTGCCCAGGGGATACCTAGAAGTAATAGCTGGGGATTTCACCCGCTTGATGTGTCTTTGCCCAGATTGTGCTTATCCAGCTAAAGACCTGGAGTGGGGAACCACGTGCCCTACCTGTGGTGCCAGCTACTTCCCACCCCGTGTGCCCTCGTCTACATCCTGCTTGTCTGGCGACCTGATCGACTCTGATACCGGGTCAGACGATGGAGAAGCTTCTTTCCGTACAGCGGAGGCTGGCTCAGTATCCGAGACGGTTCCACAGCCGGAGCCGATCCATGAGCAAGTCGACGGGCCTAAAGACACATCCAGCATGCACCGCAGCTCGGGACCTATGAAGCTGCACCCACCGGCGAGTGGCTCTACTTTTGTCCTTAAAGATAAGGACTTTGCCGGAGATTCCAGATGATGGCATAGCTTTGTCTACATGTCTCACATAGGAGGGATGGAGCACCAGCGGAACCTTTCGTGGGTGCCAAAACTCAGCGACTCGAACAGCAGTAGTAATGCGTCTCAAGTGTTCATCGGGATTCCAGTCTACCGTGGAGTGGTGAGGAACCACCTCCTTACTCCCAGAAGGACCGGATGGCGAGGTCTGTTGACCGATGCCTTCCGGGGTCAGCTACATCGCTGAGGACGAAAGCAGTGAGCGTGAGCGTGATTCCGTGATGCCGGAACCTGATGAGGTCCTTTCAACGGCGACCACCGGGGCGGACGAAAAATTACTGATTCCCGCTCCAGTGAGTACCGCCCCTGTTACCTTTGCTCCAAGTATGGGACCTCCAAGAGGGGTTCGTAGGCCTTTTCCTGGACGTTCAAAATCTTACAGTCCAGTTACAGTGCTACCGCTCATACATGAGACTTTGGCTGAGCACCAGTATTGTGCTATGGAAAAATCCTTTCCGCCGCCAATAGTGTCCCATATATTGCCATTATGGAGGGATCACTTCCTTGGGAAGTAGAGCAAAATAAGGACAATTTTTCTCATGTTACTATAGAGACTCTTTTGCCTGAACCAGACATGCCTGTGGATTTTAAGCGTAGGGCGAGGTGGGAAAGAAACAGGTTGAGATCTGAATTCTATTTTCAGGAATCAGTTGAAGGGAATTTAGAGTTTGAGTATAGTACTGAAGATGAGGATGTTACACTCAGTTCAGACGAGAGTGAAGGTAGTGAGCCTTAGCCCAATGAGAGAGAGTTAAGGGATTTTTCTGATATAATCATTAAGGAGGATACCCTAGCCATTGTTGTAAAGCATGTCCCTTGAGTTGAATCTGCCCCACTGTGGGTTAGTGAAATTATGGTGGAGTATCAGTCAGATTGGGGTATGCCTAATTCCGACAAAAGTGCTCAGGGATTATCCTGGAGAGATATTTCTGCGTACTTAGATTCCATGCCTGCCATTCTGCTGGGTTGTGGATGACCCTTATGTTACCAGGAATATCATTCGATGGTTGCTGTAAATACAGTGGATCATGCCATACACAGACCACCTTAACAGGGTATATTCAGTGACAGTGTCCGGTAGTACAGAGCATTAGTAGGCTATTAAAACCTGAGCACTATTATGACCAGGTTCTCCAGGTTTCGAGGAACCTAGGTTTCGAGGAACCTAGGTTCCACAGGGCAGTCAAATCAAATTGTCCTGCAAATAAACTGTAATTTATTGAAATTCACTAAAATGCATATCATGTCTCAATGTGATATTCATGCGAAAGTTATTGTTTTATTCAGGTTTCATCAGAGATTGAACCCTGAAAATTTAGGACCCAAGCGGGGTCGTTGGGAATCCACCAGAGGGAGAGTGTAGCAATGTATCCCCTGGCTACTATTCTACCCAATGGGCTGGTAGTAAACCCTGGTATTAACAGGTTGCCAGTAGTTGGTATGGGGTTTTCCCCTTCAACTTTGGTACTGCACTTGATTGACAGCAGAGGGTAGCATATCATGTTGTCGCTGGGACAACGGGGTGCCCGCCTTCTGGCTGTACTTAAGGGCAGGACTGTCCTAAATTTGGAGGTTGTTCATTCCCCCTGAGGAAGGAAGGTCACACGTCTGGGAGCCGGAGATTGGGGCATCCCCATGTGCTCTTCCCTGCAGGGAGGAGTGAGTGGGATTGTACCTCTGCCTCTGCTAGGGAGGAGGGGAAGAGCTAGGACGGCTGCGGGTGCCCTTGGCCTGTAGTGGCAGTCCAGGGACCATCTCCAGTGATAACTGCGAGTGAAAAGACTGTAACCGGCAGAAGACTGCTGAGTAGCTGTGTATTACTGCAACGACTGTAGTAATAAACCGTTCCTGTTTGCAATATACCTCCGGCCTTGTGTGTGATCTAACTGGGGGGAAGAGTACAAGTTCAACCGTGGGAGTTCGTCTCCATACATTCCTGGAGCCTACGGCAGATGGAGGTGCTGCACTGCTAAGTTTTATGTGGGGTATGAACCCCAGAAGCCTGTTCCTGTGTCCCAAAGTCATCGCGGACAACTCAGTCCTCTTGTTACCAGCAGGTATGCACCACACACACTCTGTAATGGCCCCTATCTGCGATTGGGTGGGGGAAACATTGTTACATAAGTAAAAGTTTCTATAAAGTACTTTCAGTACGGTGGTTTTTTGCGCTTGTTTTTTTTAGATATGTATATGTGTACATAGGAAATTTTGTTGAATTTCTAACTGAATAGTTCTAGACAAATGGATGTGCATTCCAGTACATTACAGCACTGAATGGGGTTAAAAATTCTCAAGGACTCAAGACCAGGTTAACAGCATTCAAATATGGCATTCAGATAAAGCTAAATATCTAATAAACTCTAAATATATGTATTTTTTTTTAAGATGAGGCAGACTGTAAAAATGAGAACATGTTATTATACTACACATCCCAATGTTTCTTTTGAAAATAATTTGGTTTCTACTACTAGCACTTGTACTCCTACCAAAGTATATTGCTGTGGTGTTACTCTTGCTGATGTGGGTGGGGTATGATGCATCAAAATCTATTGGCTGCAAAACTTGTTCAAAATGTTGCAAAACTGCTGCAGATTTTCCAAAGGGAAAACATGACATATTCCTCCCAGTATTTCAGCGGACTTTGATAAATAACACCTGTGTCTTTATTACTTCTCCTCTTCAGTTAACACAATTGATAAGTTTTACCATTTATTCCTCTGCAATAAAGTATGAAATGATCATTCCTCACATTCCACAGCTAAACCTCTTACATACTGTATGAACACATAATTTCCTGTCTCAATTGTGCTTTCCTACAATGCAGTCCAACGTATTTGCATCACTGTCTTTGAGTACTCAGCTACATTTCCATTCAATCCTAGTCTATTACAATAAATCTCGAGTAAATGCCACCTCAACTTCATGTGCGTCCAATGTTTCCCTCTTTTGGTTTCTTCTGAAACATTGTGGTACACTCAACCAGAAAGGGATTCTCTTCCCTGTTCTGTTTATATTTACTGCCACTTCACGGTTGAAAGCATTTTTTGAACTTTCCTATTACTTTTCAACAGACATCCTCTATTCCCATCTTCATGTCTCAGTTGAATGCCCACCTCCATAACAGGACATACTTGAAAACGAGAGGTAACTCCCAATGTATTATTTCGTGTAAAAACATTTTTAAAATAAAATAACAAAGCTTCTGAATAGCTTTTACACTAAGGCTAACAATCTCGTCTCCCTTACATCTTTCTTTTACTCTGCTTTAGTAAATGCTGTCCTGGAACAGGATTGTGTTTTTTCTCTGTCCTCAAGCTGCCAGCACTCAGCCTAGTTGTTGCAACAATGTTGCGATCCCTTGTAGGTTTCTTGGCTTCAGCCAGTTGCCCTGGCAACCCCCTTGCCTTTTACCAGGATGGACTGCTCCCCCTCCCCTTGCCAGGTGGTATTGTTCCAGTTAATTTCCCATCACCCAGACCAGCATGCTGTTTGTTAGTACCAGCAGCCATCTTGAGCAGTCATCTCTAAAAAAAAAGAATAGAATCTAAAGTAAAAGTACACTGTGCCACTGAAAGAGAGGGTGATGATTCAAGAAAGTATCTGACAGATGCCATCCCTTGCGTAGGCTCAATGATGGTGTAAAGCAGGCCTGCACAACTCGTAAAGCGAGAAGAGCCGAATTGCTCCAAGGAAAAAAAATTGGGGCCGCACGGGTAAAATCATTATCATCATCATCTCTCCTCCAGCACCTCTCATCATCCTCATCCTCATATATCTCCCCCAGCACCCCTCATCATCATCATCCTCATATATCTCCCCCAAGCACCCCTCATCATTATCCTCATATCTCCCCCAGCACCCTTCATCATCATCCTCATATCTCCCCCAGAACCCCTCACTATCAACCTTTGCGATACTCCTCATCTATCTCTCATACCCCCACCTCTCCCCCTCACCCACACACATAATACTCCCCCTCCACATCAAACACACAATACCCCCCTGCACACCACACACATCCCACCCCCCCTGCACCTCACATCACTCTCCCCCCCTGCACCTCACATCACCCTCCCCTACACCTCCAATGACCCTCCACTGCACTTCCAATCATCCCCCCTAGACCTCAAATCACTCCCCCTGAACCTCCAATCACCCCCCCTGCACCTCCAATCACCCCCCCTGCACCTCCAATGACCCCTCTGCACCTCCAATCACCCCCTAGACCTCCAATCACCCACCCCTGCACCTCCAATCACCCTCCCCTGCACCTCCAATGACACCCCTCTGCACCTCCAATCACCCCCCTACACCTCCAATGACCCTCCCCTGCACCTCCAATCACCCCCCCTAGACCTCCAATCACCCCCCTGCACCTCTAATCACCCCCCTCCACCTCCAATGACCCCCCTGCACCAATGACCCCCCTAGAACTCCAATCACCCCCTGCACCTCCAATCACCCCCCTACACCTCCAATGACCCCTCTGCACCTCCAATCACCCCCCCTGCACCTCCAATGACCCCTCTGCACCTCCAATGACCCCCTCTGCACCTCCAATGACCCCGTGCACCTCCAATCACCCCCTACACCTCCAATCACCCCCCCCCCTGCACCTCCAATCACCCCCCCTGCACCTCCATGACCCCCCCTAGACCTCCAATGACCCCCCTGCACCTCCAATCACCCCCCTGCACCTCCAATCACCCCCCCTGCACCTCCAATCACCCCCCTACACCTCCAATGACCCTCCCCTGCCCCTCAAATCACCCCCCTGCACCTCCAATCACCCCCCTGCACCTCCAATCACCCCCCCTGCACCTCCAATCACCCCCTGTGCACCTCCAATGACCCCCCTACACCTCCAATGACCCTCCCCTGCACCTCCAATCACCCCCCCCTGCACCTCCAATGACCCCCCCTAGACCTCCAATCACCCCCCCTTGTACCTCCAATCACCCCCCCTTGCACCTCCAATCACCCCCCCTGCACTTCAAATCACCCCCCTGCACCTCCAATCATCCTCCTCTGCACTTCAAATCACCCCCCCTACACCTCCAATGACCACCCTAGACCTCCAATCACCCCCTCTGCACCTCCAATCACCCCCCTACACCTCCAATCACCCCCCTGCACCTCCAATCACCCCCCCTGCACCTCCAATGACCCCCCCTGCACCTTCAATCACCCCCCCCTTGCACCTCCAATCACCCTCCCCTGCACCTCAAATCACCCCCCTGCACTTCAAATCACCCCCCCCCCACACCTCCAATCACCCTCCTCTACACTTCAAATCATCCCCCCTGCACTTCAAATCACGCCCCCTCTGCACTTCAAATCGTGCCCCCCCCCTGCACTTCAAATCGCATCATCTCGCTCCCTTCCACTTCCCTTCTCTACCTTACAGTACCTTGGTTTGCGGTGGAGGAGGCGGCAGAGCAAGCAGGACTGCACGCTCTAGCAAGCAGCAGGCAGGAAGTGCCTCAATGCTAGAGCGCGCTGCTACCCTGTGAGTAGGAGAGCGAGTGACAGCGGGCTCGCGGGGGAGGGTGACAGGGGCTCGCGGGGGGACGCGGGAGAGCAAACCCGGGAGGGAGGGGGAGAGCAGAAAGCCGCCGCGGGCCGCACAGTGAGTGCAGGCGGGCCGCATGCGGCCTGAGGGCCGCGTTTTGTGCAGGCCTTGTGTAAAGGGACATAACGTCCAACGTTACCCAGATATAGGTATTTTTCCAGTGAATATTATGGATTTTGTTCATAAGGTCACCACTATCCCAAATGAAAGATGGCAATACACGTACAAGGGGCTGGAGGAAATAGTCAATGTAGCGGGAAACACCATCTCCCAACGATCTGATGCTAGACAATATAGGCCTCCCAGGAGGGGAGACCAAGGTCTTATAGATCTTTGGAAGATGGGAACAATAGGATGAAAGCTGTAGAGAAAAGTCATTTCCTCTTCACTGAGAACTCCTACGGCTTTGCCTATTTCTAGGAGATCCCTAAGATCTTTGAGGAAAGAAAGGGTGGGATCAGATAGGAGCACAGCATAAAAAGAATCATCACCAAGCAAGCGTAATGCCTCCCTCCGATAATCATCCCTATGCTGCACCACGATGGCCCCACCCTTATTTGCCCCCTTGATAATCAGAGATATGTTTGCCTTCAGAGATGAAAGAGCCAATTTTTCCTCATTATTCAAATTACATTTGACAAAGTTTTTGTTTTGTAACAGAGACAGACTGAGGCTGAGTCCGTTAGAGAGAAGAATAAGATCTCTCTCAATCAATTTTTCAAATGTTGAAATATAATTTCCTTTGACAAATGTTGGATAAAACACTGACTTTCTCTTAAGCCCAGAGCTCAATCTACCGATAAACTCAGAAGGATCTGTCTCAATTTTTTGTTCATTTAGAATTCATTTAAAGCCTAAAGTGCACATACATCTCTGAAACTCCAATTCGGTCCAGTAAGACTTGGATCCTTCAGCGAGTCTTCACCAGTAATATCAGTACCTGTGTTGGTAATTTTGTTACTGAAACATTATTTTAATGTGATCTTGCGAACAAACTTCTGTAAATCTATTATTGTATCAAATATATGAAAATTCATAGCTGGTGCAAATTTGAGTCCTTTGTTGAGTAAGGAAATTTCTGAGTCGGATAAACCAACATTAGAAATATTGATTACTCCAGAAACATCTTTTAGTTGTTCTTTCTTTTCTTTTGCGGCTGCTTCTGATAGTTTTGGTTTCCCCTTCCCCCTCCCCCCCCCCCTCCTTGTCCTTTTTTGTTTTTTGCTTGTGTTAGATGTTGCATACCTGAACATTTCTTTTCATCAGTATTTGCTGAGCTGGGTCCCCAGAAAACACGTGATCTGCAGCCCCCGCTGGACTGCGGAAAGAGATTTCTGGAATTTGTTCTGCTGAAAGTACTTATTTTTCGATGGTGTGGAATTAGAAAACCTTCTCGTATTGGGCGGTTTTTGCCAGGAGTAAATTTGTTTTTTCTCGTAATCCATTTTGTCACGCTCGAATTTACCCTGTTTTTTAAGCATAATGTCCTTCTCCATCTTATCAATATTAGTGGATAGACATTCATCCAAATCCTCAAAGCCATCCATAGTGGAATATGGTTGCATTTTTGTTTATAATAATTTGATCTCAGAGTCTATTTTGAGCTTTTCTTGATTTTTAAATTGAATGATCAGATCAATCAATCTAAAAGAGCAATCATCCAGAATTAGCTTCCATTTGTTTTCAAATTCTGAATCTTGGAAACCGAATGAAGGCATCTTTTGGATCCTCCATCCCATGGGAATCCTTTTCACCTTTGTATAATTTTCTAAAAAGATAATGTCTTCTAGTATTTTGGGCTAAAGATTTCTCTCATTTATAAAAATGTATTGTGAGGTCTGAAATGTCCTCACATTCATCTTCTAATAGATTGTCAAATACTTTTTGTGCTTTTTTATTTGTTTTTGAAAAATATCCGAACAATTTAATGCATAGTTAGTCTTTCTGTGTATAGTTTCTTGTGATTGACTAAGTTCATGGTCATGTAAATCCATTCAGAAAGAACAAATCATATGTAATACAAAAAGATCCAAATTCAAAATGTAATCTGTATGCAAAAAAAATCACCCCTTTTGCTGTTCAATTACAGGCAATAAAGTGTTAAATCCTCTTAATGTAATTTGAATAATGAGGAGAAATTGGCTCTTTCATCTCTGAAGACAAACAAATCTCTGATTATCAAGGGGGCAGATATGGGTGGAGCCATCGTGGTGCAGCATAGGGATGATTATCGGAGGGAGGCTGTGAGGGAGAGGGGGTTGGCCCAGTATTAAAGGGGTTGCACCCCATATGGCCACCCCCTGACCTCAGCAGGGAGGCGAGGGGTTAACTGGACTCCGGTCCAGGAATGTGGTTTACACCTTGTCATGTCATGAAAAATGTATGTTCCCCTGTTCCCATGTTTCATTATAATCCTGTATTTTAATGTTTTAAAGTGCATTTCTGTATCTCCAGTTCTGGAGGTCGCAGAAAGTTGATATTTGGCCAATGTGTGGAGTCACTGTAGGCATTAAGAACTGGCAAATTTCGACCCACTGAGCCCACCAGAATGGAACTTATTAATATGTGTAGATATTAAAGTATATATGTATGGTATTTTGGATCTGCTCTGGAAATGCAGACCATCTGCTATGCTAATAGGTCATGAAGGGCAGCCGGCTGATTGAGCCAAAGCACTGTGATCAAAAGTTAACTGCCCGGATTGTTTACATTAAGTACTAATCAACCGACCAAGTACTAATCAGCAGACTCTGCCACTATAATTGTTACCTGAGGGTGGAGAATCATCAAACTGGAGTGGTTTGTAAGTGTTATGTCTACACCTACAAATAATGCAGATACTTCATTTGGTAGACTGGTTGTTGCCCCTGATTTAATTATGGGGCTACCCATAGAGTCCCAGTACACATGGGCTAATTAGCTGGGGGGCATGGGTTAATCTGTGTCTCCACGTTAGGGATTGGATACAGATAATTGTTCACCAATAGTCTGTATTCAATGTTAAGAATAGGGTTACACGGGTATATAAACTGTGTTAACCCTACAGTTTTTAGTTCTTCTTCTGATACTATCTTGAATGTCACCGGATTGCTGGAGAATTGCTAGCTGACACTTCTCCATCCCCCAACCCTAAGTAAGTGTTACCTTCTTGTCTGTTAATTGTACTATATTGCTGTGTTCACCTTATTTAAGGAATAAATTATATTTTATTATATCTAAGCCTCGTTCAGTTCAACCCAGATATTTGGTGTTCATTAAATCTTGTCATAAGTTACCGTGACAGAGGCATTACGCTGGCTTGGTGATAATTCTTCTTATGCTGTGCTCCGATCTGATCCCACCCTTTCTTTCCTCAAAGATCTTAGGGATCTTCTAGAAATAGGCAAAGCCTTAGAAGTTCTCAGTGAAGAGGAAATGACTTTTCTCTACAGCTTTCATCCTATTATTCCCATTTTTCACCATCTCCCAAAGATCTATAAGACCTTGGTCTCCCCTCCTGGGAAGCCTATAGTGTCTAGCATCGGATCGTTGGGAGACGGTGTTTCCCGCTACGTTGACTGTTTCCTCCAGCCCCTTGTACGCGTATTGCCATCTTTCATTTGGGATAATGGTGACCTTATGAACAAAATCCATAATACTCACTGGAAAAATACCTATCTCTGGGTAATGTTAGAAGTTACGTCCCTTTACACCATCATTGAGCATACGCAAGGGATGGCAGCTGTCAGATACTTTTTTGAATCATCACCCTCTCTTTCACCGGCACAGTGCACTTTTACTTTAGATTCTATTCTTTTTTTTATTAAAGCACATTTATTTTCTTTTTGATGGGGTTTTCTATCTCCAAGCAATGGATGATCCAAGGCCCTATGGATTTAAGAAATGTATTATTCAAAACTAAGCACAACGTTGCAGGAATTGTTGAGGCATCAGCGATGCCTCTGCAGCCGTCGCGCCCACGCCATTCTTCTGGGCAGAAGAAGATGTGGCAGATTCCCTGCAAGGAACCTCGGCAGCCGCTGACTCCTCTTGGTTGCGTCTTTTTCTCATTGACATAGTGGAGGAAGCTCAGTGAAATTTCTCCACACAGTGGCTCACCACTTGTAGCAAGCCTGAGCCCGGTTGCTCATACTCCATCAGGGAGAATGTGAAGGGCTCTGCACCTTCAACACCGTCCGGTACTGAATCAAATAGGTCTGTCTTCACATCGCTGGACTGGGCAGCAGCTGCATGTGGAGGGGAAAAGAGGCTCTTTCCCTCCGACACCACTTGGCCACTACCTCCTTCATCATTGTCAGAAGCAAGTAAGTCTTTATAAACATCAGCCATGGACGACCCTTCCCTCGGGCTAGGGAATAGATCGTTGTGTTCCTTGCAGAGATTATTTCCATCAGCATCTCTCTCCTGGTGAGTGTCATATAGAATGTCCATATAGTCCCACTCTGGATCTGCAGAGGAGTGCTCCACCATAGCCTTTAGCTTAGTGATCAAGATGATCATTTTCTGCGCTTCCACCGGTCTTAGTGTAGAAGCAGGCATCTCACCTGACTCTGCCACCGGTTGAAGGTATGGCACCTCACATCGCCTACAATGGGACATGATTTCCAGCTCTCCTCCCGGCTGATCACACAGCGGGCATAGTAGCTTCAGAAAGTATTTTCTATTTAGGTTGAGCAGCAGGAGTACTATCAATAGTCCCAAAGCTCCAAAAGATAATGTGGCTGATACCGCAACTGTACACTCCAGTGTGCATCTCAGCAGTTATACTGTGGCTTTGCAAATATGATGAGGCTGATACTACAACTGTACCCTCCAATGTAGATCTCAGCTTTGCAATTATAATGTGGAAATGGTGGGGTCCCAAAAGTTCCAAACGCAGACCCCAAAGCACAATTTCTACACTCCTTTATGTGGACAGTTGAACCCACGTTTTCAGCACCAATATAAAGGGCTTGAAATAATGGTGATCCACTCCTAAACCCCATATTGGCAGCGCCAATGTAACACTCCGCAGGCGGCAGGAGATAGGGCGTACACATAATTTAGTGTATATTGTGTCTCTAATAGTCTATGATGATCTCTATTCACTCTCCCTGACAGAATTTAGAGATGCTCATAGAGTGTTAGCTCAGTGGCTTTTACCTTTATCTTTTCAGGGTCTCTTTTCCTTTGTGGTTTCAGACCAAGGCTGTAGGAGGAATGGTAATGAAGTAGATAGGGTGCCAAGAACTTTTCAACAGGATGCTTTATTGAGAGTACCACATCTTCCAGCATATCAGAATAGATCCCTGCATGGCTCTCCTATTACCCCCATGGGTAGTACTGGACCCAAAATCTGTTTACCCCTCCTTTGGAGAAAACTCCCAGTCCTTAGGAGGAGTCATCTTCACCCCCTGATGGTAGGGATGAACTCCACCCTTACCCCATAAGGGGTAAGGCAGGAACCACTCTAGTCCAAAGCTAGCACTGGACCAGGACTCAGACTACTTTAATTGGAGGAACCCACATCTTTATACAGTAGGAGATGTCAGGCTAGTCTGACCCAGTAACTGGGCAGAATCAAATGTAGCAAGACCCTCATCCCGTCATGTGGTCCCAGAAGCTCACAGGCCTAGACACGTGCCTGTAAGTTGCTACAATATTGAGACACGAGGGGATGTGATCTCACCAGCTTGTGACTTACTAACCCTAGCACTGCCTGCTATTATCAGGATTGATATGCCAGGCTATGGAAATATAGCAGGGTGCTACACAGTATACATACTTCAACAAATGTATAGCAACGTTTTGAACATTTGCTTCCCAAAGCAAATACCCTGAGACTGTTTCACTTACACTGTTATAGTATGTCTGTGCTGCAAATTACACAATAATCATTATTATTATTATTTTTCAACTCAGACATCATATAATAGATAATAAGCTTTTCTTGGCTGGACACTTTGTCTATATTTCAACATTGACTATGCAAGAATAAAAGAATATTAAAATATAATAACACTACAATAAGTTGTATGTATGAATAATTGCAAAGAGTGTATCTGTAGTTTGAAATAACTTCTTGAAAAAGGCACTTATGTCTTACAAGTGTGTGCAAATCTAAATCCAGGTACATGAATGTATGAATAAGGATACAAACATTTCCCAGAATGTAATCATGTATATTTATACATGAACCTCAATGTGGCTTTACAGTTGCTTTATGAATAGAGCTTGTTTTCATGTAAATGAGATTACACTTTACAACTGGTTAGCTATTCAGAAATTCAGACAATACCACCCTTGCTGGAAATACTTAAAAAAAAAAAAAACTGAATCCATGCACCTAACTGAATTCAGACTTCAGCTTCATGTTGCAGCCTAATGCCACCTTTTGTTGATTGACAGTGAAATATATGTAGCCAGGGTCCCTGCGGTCCCCATGACTCCCGGTTCTCTTTCCCCTTACCTCCAGCTTCACGGGTGCGCTGCGGGGGTGAGGGCATCACCGGGGGCTCCAAGTGGCAGCTGCGGCAGGACGCCGCCATGTTTAATGTTTCCGCTCTTTCCCCCACCCTCTGGGAGATTCTGCCATTACTGGTCATGTAGTAGTAATGTAGTACATGATACCTGCTGGTAACAGGAGGGCTGAGCTGTCCGCCGATAGTAGTGGGGACACAGGATCAGGTTTCTGGGGTACATCACCCACATGGTTCTCTAGCAGTGCAGCGTCTCCCTCTGCTGTAGGCTCCAGGTAGGTGGAGATGATCTCCTACAGTAGAACCATCACCTCTCCCCCCAGTAAGATCACACACTAGGCGGGAGTATAACAACAGGAATTGTTTATTCTCTTTCTCTGTGCAGCACAGTACACGGCAGGGTTCTGCCCAATGTAGTAACTGTCAGCTACTCACGGAAGGATGGTCCCTGGACCTTCACTACAGGCTAAGGGCACCTGCATCAGTCCCAGCTCTTCCCTACCCCTCTAGCGGGACAGAGGTATGGTACACACTCACTCTCCTCCGAGGGGAAGAGGACCAGAGAAGGCCCAATAGTCAGGCTCTTAGCTGTGTGACCAGTCCCTCTCAAGTAGGTAGAGGCACTGCTAAATTTAGGGCAGCACTGCCCTTAAGTACAGCTAGGAGGGCACCAGGTCTCTTCCATGATTGGACATGCTCAGGTCAGAGGTCACCGCCTCCCACTGTCATTAATGTGCAGCTCCAGTGAGTGGGGAAAACTCATATTGACTACTGGCAAACTGATTGTTCCAGGACTTACTGACAGGAGTAGGGCAGGTCAGTAGCCATAGGTGGCATGGCCACACACACACACACACACATACACACACACACACATTGTTGAGAAAATTGCTGCCTTCAATATCAATGTATACCTTTCTATTAAAAGAATCTATAATTGTATTCAGCCCATGAATTGAATAGTACAAGAAAAAAACATTAATGAAAAGCTAGTGACATCCATTCTGTTACTGTACAAATAGGATGACATGGTGTGAGTATCATGAATACAAGAGGCTGGCCAAGCCAGTGTTGTTTTGATATTTGTCTGGAGAGCAAATTTAACTCTAAATCTGTTGGCAAGACCTTGCTTCACCCACATAATCTGGAAAACATCCATATGTGAGCCTTGTCTAAGCCTCTGAGAAGACTGTTGCCCTCCTGCTCATGTCCGCCAGCTCTCTGATCTGACTTTCATACTTAATCTGGTCTAATCCTACCCAGCATTAACTTCATCTGTGCAATGAAACCTGTAGTATCCATTCTAATATTTGGTGAGGAAGGCATTTACTAAATTACTTGCTGAAATCATATGGTGTTGTTTAGCTCCTTATTTTAATCAGATGATGCATCTAGGGGGCACATTATCAGCGATTAGTTGGAAACCCAGACCTGTCTTTGTTTATTTTTGTTTTTTAACAATAAATCTTCCGGATATTATATGACTTGTAAACTGCTACAATCACATGTTTATATATATATATATATATACCATAGGAAAGAGCACATTTTGCAGTGTCTCCATTGACTGAGTGGTCCAGCAGCAACACTGTGTGTTGTATCAAGGTACTGGGTGTGTATACTGCATATTTAGCATTCACAATAAAAGTCCCAAAGAGCAGACATGAATTGTTATTTTCCTAAAAGCATATTCTGCAGTATAAATTGCTTACAACTATAGAAACTTTCTATTATGTTATTTCTCATGTCTGTGGAAAAAATACCCTGTTTCTTAATTACACGATTACTATATGTCTAATGATCACAAACACATACTGTACATAACGAGCAACAGAGCACAGACAGTGTCAGTGGTAATAAATACTCCATATTGTATATTATTTTGTTATCAATGGTCATCTGCTTAACCCAAGTAATCATCACAAATATCAAATATAATTTGTGGCAGTCCTGTCACAATTGACATATGTAAGTTGCTGTGAATCTCATGACGCCCTCAAACACATTAAAAGGTGTTCTAAAGTGCCATTGTACTTCAAAATATGGCCATAAGTCATTCAAAGATATTTTGTTATACATGAATTGTTACAGACTCCACTTAAGAAGCTGCATGTCAAAACACTTTGTGAAACCCCTTATATTTTTCTAGAAAGCATTATTTTGGCGATCACTTATATGCAAAAAGGAGATGCCCAACCTAGAGCTAATATTAATAGTCAGATCTTTAGTAACAAGTAAGCTAATTGAGCTGTTTGTGTTGATAAACTCCATTTCTCCAGACTGTTCCTCCCTGAGCCATAATTATTTGCAATTTGCTTAAGTTGTCCATTTACTGATACGTCAAGCATGAAACAGAGGCAATTTCACAAAATGGAAATGCTTCTCAAAATCAATCTTTGGGAAATAATGTGGTAGAAGTTACTGTCTGATAGAAGACTACCTCATAACTGTCACATGGAGATGAATATTAATTTGTTGAGGTTAAGGTGGTTTTGTGCTTCATTTGTTGACTGCTTAGCCATCAGAGAGCATAGGAGCACAATTATTTGAACAAATCTATTTTTTTCCCCTAACTTGAGTTTTACCATTTTATGTACTTACCAGTCCGCACACATAACCATGTCAAAATGTCCTTCCAGTTGAGAGACATCTGTCTCATTATCCCATCGCAAAACGCTAGAGGGAAAAAAATACAAAAATTGTTTCACAATGTTTTCATATTTTACATTTTTAAAAGTTATTAGAATGTTTCCATGACATCAGCTTTAAAATGTATACACCAGTTCAATACAATTTTTACTAAAAATGTCTCAACTGTCCATGTTCACCATGTCAGATTGACATTTCTAGATTCGAAAACAACGACATTCTGTATCTGAGTTGTGATAATTCAAAATTATCTAATATGTTTAAATGGGGACAGCATTACCATTTCAACCTAAAATAAACCTCATAAGAGCTTTGAAAGGTTGGGAGGTATGTTTATACTAAATGCATCATTCATTATACCATATGTGCATGCCATTCAGCTGTTAGTTAGTGACTGAGACTAAAAATAACTAGGAGAAATGGTACTGCTTAAAATCATCTGTGCACTTTCTGACTAAAGCTTAAAGCACAGTTCTGCTTACAATTCAACATGTGTCTTTGGCAGCTATAACAATTTTCTCTACGTGATATGATCAGATACTTTCAATAGTCCGCTACGTCAAGTGAAACTGCATTTTCAAATGTATCTCTCTGCTGCAAACATAATCATTGTTCTATATAAAAGTGGCTAGTTAACTCTACAGAGTTTCTAAAATGAGTAATTTCATAAAAGTCAGAACTATATTATATGGCCATAACTTGTATTATCTACATTTCTCTGGAATCCTGTAATTATTTCTCAAGAGAGGGGTGGATGGTATAAAACCTGACCATACAATATGCAGATCCAGACTATCTATTTCCTTTCAATTTATCAGGGCGTAAGCAGCAATATTTGGCATTATTTTAATGGATTGTTCAGTGTAGATGCAGATTTCCATGATTTGTGACCTTGATTTATCCATATTTGTGTTGCTGAAACAGCATTATGGAGTACATGTGCTTGTGACAATGGTTTCTTCATGCTGCTTGGTAACGCATCATCTACAGTAGCACAGTTCCTACAAAGAAATCAACTATAGTCTGTGCAAAGTAGGAATACATTGTAAGGCTGTTGTCTGTAACTCCTCTGCTCTCATCCAAGATGAATCCAATAATAACACTGTAACTTGAACTTTGCCATCTTCTGAATAAGCATATGATTAAAGATATGCACTCCCTGGTGGGTTTTTGTTTGCTGGGGTTACTGCTTAGTTTGGGTGTCTGCTGAGCTAGCAGTAGAAGCACTCTATTCTGAGTTACTCTATTTATCTTCAGTTGCCATCTCTTCTTGACTGAAGAGGCTTGTCTTTTTTCCTTCTTGGGTTTTCCAGTACATGTACACTTGGATAGCTACCTTACCATTGTGGTAATTTTTAGGTGTTTAAGCACTGCATTCAGAGTTGTGTACAGTAGATGGAAAATTCTGCATTTCCACAGAGCTACAGACTGCTGCATGCAGTCCTTATCATCTCAAATGCAATACTAAATACTTGAAATGCGCATACCATTACACCTCCCTTCAAAACAGATACATGACAGACAGGTCCAGTGTTTCTACTGTCAGGCCTCTATTACACAAAAACTGATAGTATGCTTTTTGCAGAGCTTGTAAACATTAATGGCATGTAGAAAGAATAATATAAGTAGAGATGTATTGTTGCTAGAAATTATGTTTCTTTGATCAACAAATATTTGTTCAATGCAAGTCATTTTTTCTGCTTACATTTCTAAATACTGCTAACTAAAAACAGGAGAACAAAGGCAAAATATCATCAAATATATATAAATCACAAATAGAACACATGAAAAAGAACAATCATTGTATATTTTTTATTCATGGTGATAGGGATGCCTTTTGAAACATCACTGTGCCAAATATTTATCTTTTATATTTAATTCTCAATTAAAAGTGTATATTGTCCTTCTTGTACAAAGTTAAACTTGCGTGCTAAATCTACTTTATCACATACTCAAAGAACTATATTATGCATTATTCTGGTTTGTCACTCCATTCCATAAAACATTGCATGTGGAAAGCATACCCACCCAAGTCTATTCAATATCCAATAGCTGAAATAGAGAACGCATCACCCTTTGTATACAAACTAAACCATATCTATTCAGAATTGCACATATGTTGAATTAACGAATGGTTTTTAATTTGCTTAAAAAAAACAAATGATGAAATAAATTGATTTTATCTATATTCTTTGATTTTCCTCTTCTGGATGAATCTATAGCTCACTGATACCACCACCATGTAAGCGCAACACTTATTTAACCGAAAGACCTTTTGAAATAGCAATTTACAATGCTAGGAGAGATCACCCAAGTGTCCAAGGGTCTTATTTAACATGCTCCAAAGCAACCGACTTCAATGGGAGTTTTCTGCAGATAACGAAACGAACAGTCGCTTTGGACTATGTTGAATTATCCCCAAAATGTGTCATCTAGTTTTAGTCACAAACAATTTACATAACCAAGTTTAGTATGCAAATCTCAAGGTGAAACCTAGCATAAAGGAACAAGCAAAAGTCATACATATCTAAACCAACAAAAATTGCATTCTCATTTATGGCAAAACGGAATCAAAGTTAAACTGGAGCAGAGTACCTCACTAATTTGCCTTTTTTAGAGCATGTTCATATGGTATCTGGGCTATCTTAAAATACTTATTAATACTTTAGAAAACAAATAACAAATAAGGAAGTAGAGAGAATGTTGTACCTATAGTACCTCATACTTCCTTATAATATTCAAATTCAAATCTAGTATGTGGAAATACAAAGTATTGATACTATGGGTATGTACAGGTATACTATTTCACAGTCCAGAAAAATCATGTCTTTTTAGCATGCAGTGGTCTCGGGAGCATTTTTAAAGGAGACACATTCAAATGTTACTTCAAGTACTGATGCAAAAAATACTGTTATAAAATAGTGATACTTCCTCAGTAAACTAATAGGTCCATACACGTGTAATACCCTTTAGGATGCAAAGACCCTTTACATGAGCATGAGTGAGGTATATTTGTATGATCTACAATATTGTTACAGTGAGTAGAAAGGCGACACTATATTTTAATCTGATAAATGGAGAGAAGTGTATAATAGCATATGCAGTAATACAAATATAATATTTTTACTCATACACTATCCAAATATTACATTAAGGCCTATATAATAAGCAGTGCCATTCCACAAGACACTTTCCAGCAGTAGAAAACACCTCACTACCCACTAGTTTGAATAGGTCATAAGGTGGGGGTGCCGGAAAGTATATTCTAGAATACTCTGCTTAGTAAATAACGCCTCTTATTGTAGAAACATTGTCTGTCACGTGTCATTTTTAGTAACGTCACTCTCAAAGATTTCAGCGGAGTCGTACTCACTGAAGTCAGTAGTTATTCAGATCATTGGAAGTTGATATCTCTCAAAAGCACCCTCATTTTAGGAATCCTGGTTAGCATGTTCATGAAGAATCGGAGGAATATTGCAAACACATGGATGCACTATAGGAAAAGCTCTAATCCTTGCAAGTGATACTGATGGTATTTTTTTATGTGGGTGGGTAAATGGAAGTGCACAGACATACCGATTGAGAATGATATCATCTGTTTATTTCATCTCAACAATTCGCTTCCTCATACAGACCTTCATCAGGATGACACTAGTGGGGTATTGAGATTGTATCAAAAATACAAATAAACAATATCACTATGAATTGGGATAGAAGAAATGTCTCAACATTTCTAGTACTTCTGCTGGACTTCTCTCTACAGTTTGCACGCCATTTGGACGGACTATTCAGGACATTTGAGGACAGATGGAGTGGGTAAGATTTAATGCTCTATTACTTATTGAGTGTTTATTTATGGAGGAGTACCTTTATTAGCACTGGCATGTCTCCAATGAGGCTACATCAGCGTGCTTACCGGCATCCTTGATTGTTTCCTTTAGGAGATTGACATTTTGGTCACTCACATATCACACTTCACTGCTATACCCACTCCTTTATTTAATCTGTCCTCCAGTCTTGGTTTATCATTATGGACATTTGTGCATAAGGTTCCACCATCTCTGGAGCAGATCTGCCTGTACCTTTCCAGCATTTTGTGAGTAGGGTTGCAATTTTACCCCTCCGGATGCGGTTTATGCACATTTCCACATCAATAAATATGCTTTTTATTAATATTTAGGCCGTGCTAGTGTTATATGTTTGTATGTCTTGTTTGTTGTTTTTTGTCAATATCTGTGATCACCCCCCCCCCCCCCTGTGTTGATTTACTGCACTATTATTTCTCTTTCTCTTTTTTCACATATGCACTGCTGAGGTGAGAATCATCACCATTCATCATCCCAAGGACTGTATTTGGACTGTCACAACAGGACTGGTATTTACCCTCTTTGGCGCCGGTTAACCCCTTTGTTTCAACCATCTCTGGAGCACCCAATTCTCCATATATCCCTGTATGTGTGATACCTTTTTTTTTTTAACCATTTTAGTGCACTTTAAGGTATTAATGCCAGAAGATATGTCAATAACCACTTTGGTGTCCAATTATAATAAATGTTTAAAATAAGTAGTATTACATAGCTATTCAAGTGAAAAATGTATTTTGTGTGCTAATAATGTGTAAAAACAACTAGTAGCATGTTTCTTTAATGAAGTGTACCTTTAAGAAAGACAAAGGGATCAGGAGAACAAAGTAAAAAAGATAGCGTTATTGTATAAAACATTTTTAATTTGCAGCATTCCATCTTGCCTAGTTTTGTTTTTGTTTAAATAAATACAGCAGTTGCTTAAATGTAGGACAGTGCAATTATTTACACTGCTGATCGATCTGTTCTACAGTAAACGATCAGCGGCGATCCTACTTCCCAGGGCATACAATATGGCTGCCTATTTAAGTGGTGTGGCTTCCTAAATGGTAGCCATGGCAACCCAAGGATGCTTAATACATTTTTAAAAAAGTAATTAAAAAGGGCATAAAGAGGGAAAATAATATTAAAAACAAAAATGCAGTAAGTATTATCTAATATTACACAACTGATTTAATGGAAAAACCCCGGAGGAATTTAAATGAAATGCTGCTTTAAGACAATTTTTATTGTACTTGAGTTAGTAGAGCAACAACTAACGATCAATTATGTGTGCTCTTTAATGCAATTGAATGGCATCATTATAACCCCATCGTAAGTTTAGAGCCGTGGTTCTCAACCTTTATTGATCAGGGGAACCCTGACAATTTTTTTTGTATATCTTGGGGCACTCCTGCTCTTCAGACTGCACGCACCCCCACCTCCCTTACATGCATACACAGTCACCCTCCTTTTCCTAAGTACACACACATCCTCTTCATACACAATCCCCATTCATGCTCACACATCATATTCACCCTTTTACTCAACACACATTCCACATTTATCCACCCTCCTACCATAGGTCTCACCCTCTTTCTTAATCATAACGATCACATTCACCCTCTTCTCTTACTTACACCACATACCTTCCTCCACCCCACAAAAAGCACTAACTTCACTCACCCTTCCCACATAAAGCCATCATACCCCCTCCAACCGACACACAAAGACATCACGCTCTCTTCCCAACACAAAGCCTTCCCCCCCTCTCTCTTTCCATAAAGTCTTCATGTTTTTGTAGTTATGTTACAATATTATGTCAAGAGAACAGACAATTGTGCTCAAATGGGCTAAATTACGGTCATAACGATAAAGCAATTTTTAGTCATGTCTGCATTTTAAAGTGAGACTTGAAATAATAAGCTCTTAAAAACAATCCCACATAATGGTGGGTTCATTCACATTTGTTAATTATTCTCACAGATGGTTTTTATAATTTGGTTATAGGAACAAATCCTCCCTAAACCAGCTGGTCAGAAAGTGCATTGCACAGCAGATGCTATTGCCAATAATAGACTATGGGGACATAGTATATGTACAGCACCCCAAACTCTCCTTGGCAAACTAGACACCCTCTACAACTCAATATGCAGCTTTGTCCTCCAATGTAAATACAACACACATAACTGAAATGCTGAAAGAACTAGATTGGTCTAGGCGTAACGTTCATTTTCCGGACTTGGCTTCAAATATTTTCTGGGCAAGCTACCCGCCTATCTGAACAAATTCCTCACCCCTCCCACATGCAGCTCTTATCACCTGAGATCTGACTCCAAAAGTCTGTTCATGGTCCCAAGGTTTAACAATGTATCCAGCCGCTCCTCTATCTCTTACCGTGCACCTCACAACTGGAACAATCTACCTGAGACTCTCACAGCCTCCACCAGTCTAAGTTCTTTCAAAACTAAAGCTATCTCACATTTTAATCTGGTCTGTAACTGTTACATACGCCTATTACATATATCATCATTAACTGTTCATGCACTGTCTTGTATATAATGTATAACCCTGTCCATTTAATGTAAACATGTATCTGTCATTATAACTCTGTGCCCAGAACATACTTGAAAATGAGAGGTAACTCGGTGTATTACTTCCTGGTAAAACATTTTATAAATAAATAAATACAGCTGTTTCAATATGTTTTTGTATAGTTGTGTAGTACATTTGTCATATTAAGTTGGAGAGTAATATTTTGTTTTAGATCTGTATGTTAGGTAGCATTTCTCATTACCTCTGTTAATTTACATTATTTTTAAGATGTTGAATGTGATATGGAGTCACATTTTTGTGGATCCACACTTCCAAGGCAATTTGATCTAGTTGATCTCCAAGCTCATCAAGCCTAACCTACACAGACTCTTCTCTGTTTTTGACTCCCTACTCAGACCTTCCTCTGCTGCCTGTTTTTCTTGCTCCATCCATTGCTGACTATTTCAAGGAAAAGGTGGAATCCATATGTCAGGACATCCCCTCTGTATCCTCCTCCCATCATATACCTCCTCCTAAATCTTCTCTTGCCTTCCTCGACTTTTTTTACGCTTTCACAGAAGAGGATGTATTGTTGCTGATTTCCTCTTCTCGCTCTACCTCTTGCCCTCTTGACCTCATTCCTCCCTGTCTCCTAAAACCTCTTGCTCCTACTATAATTCTTACACTCACACACATTTTTAACTCTTCCCTCTACTCTGGTACCTTCCCACCCTCATTCAAACATGCAAAAGTTATATAATTACTCAAAAAGATCAAGCTTGACTCTGCCTTTTTTTCTAACTATTCTCCTGTCTCCCTCCTTTCTTTTGCCTCTAAACTCCTTGAATGTCTTGTATTCTCTCGCTTGCTCCATTTTCTCACCACCTATTCTCCCTAGACTCTCTATAATCTGGCTTCCGCACTGCTCACTAAACTGAAACAGCCCTCACTAAAATAACTAATGACCTCCATGCTGCCAAAGACAGAGGTCATTCCATTCTGCTCATATTACATGACTTCTCTGCAGCATTTGATACCGTGGACCACCCTCTTCTCCTTCACATTCTCCATTCTCTTGGTATTCGTAACAAAGCTCTATCCTGGATCTCCTTTTACCTCTCCCATCGTACTATCAGTGTCTCTTTTGCTAACACCTCCTCCATCGATCTCTCTGTGGGGGTACCCCAGGGCTCTGTCCTGGGACCTCTTCTCTTTTCTCTGTACACACTCTCTCTAGGTGACCTAATCACATCTTTTGGGTTCAAATATCACTATGCTGGTGACACACAGATTTACTTTTCAACCTCTGACTTTATACCTGCTGTACAGACCAACGTTTCTGAATGTCTCTTTGCGATATCATCCTGGATGGCCCTCTGCCGACTTAAACTTAACATGTCAAAAACGGAGCTCCTCATATTTCCTCCCAAACCTGACCCTACTACCTCCTCCTACATTACTGTTGGAAGTACTATCATACACACAGTAGCAAAAGAATGCTACCTAGGGGTCTGTAAGGATCGGGGAGTCATGCCGCCCTTGGTGTGCTCCACACTCACCTCCACTCCCCGCTCCCTCTGCGGGTAAGGACGCCGCTCCGTCGCGGACTGCTCCGCGGGCGGCTTGCGCGTGCGCACCCCGCTCCAGCCGTTATGCCTCTACTGCTGGTTCGCGTTCTCACGCCGACGGCGCGCGCATGCAGCGCACGTTCGGCGCACACAGGTTCCTCCTCCACAGAAATTATCAGGAATGCTCATTACACCTGATTCCTGCTCCAGATTCACCAACCACGTCCCTAGCTGCTGACGCACCTCCACACTGCAGGTTTCTCATTGGTTGCTCAGCTGCCCCACTGGCAAATTGGCTGAGCATAATTCAATGTTCCGTTGTGTTCATTGCTGCCAAGCCTCGCAGTCTTGTCTTGTCCTCTTGTTCGCAGCTCTCTGTTATTGACCCAGCTTGTTTTGGACGCCGCTCTTCTGTACTCCTGACAATCTACGACAATCCACACCTTGCCAACCCTGACCTCGGCATCCGTACAATGACTATTCTCCTCTCTCCAACCCGGACCCCGGCTAATAGAACTTGCAAGGATCCGCACCTCTCCAACCCAGACCGCGGCAAGTATATCGACTATCCATACTTCTCGAACTCAGACCCGACTACCTCGACCAACCTACACTCCAGACGCGCCCACGCTGCTGTGGGTGGTGTTTATATCCATTCACACCTCGGCCCCGCGGTCACGCCTTGTTTGTGCTGAGCACATCATGACAGTATGCTCAGCCCAACAAACATGGACCCCGCCGAGGTGGGGCGAGTCTTGAGCATGCACGCCAACATGTTCTCTAAAATAGAGAAATATCTAGAACAGAATGTATGGACTTGCTACAACAGAACATTCTCTCTCTCTGTCCAGGCGCAAGCCCCTCTTCCTACTCCCGTTCCGTCGGGTTCTAGAACCCCTACGCCTACTCTTATTTCTTTGACGACGACTTCTGAACTCCGACTCCCAACTCCCAACCACTATGCTGGAGATCCGGAAGGATGCTGAGGGTTCTTGAACCAATGCTTCATCCAGTTCGAGATCACGCCTTCTCGCTTTCCTTCCCAGAGATCCAAGGTGGCGTATATTATCTCACTTCTCAATGACGACGCTCTGGCCTGGGCTTCCCCCATCTGGGAATAAAGATCGGACCTAACTCAAGACATCAGACTATTCGACAGTGAATTCCGCAGAGTCTTTGACACACCTGGTCGCAAGGTAACTGCTGCTTCCTCTCTTTTTCATATCTCTCAGGGAAATGATCCGGTTACCAGATACGCTCTTGAGTTTCGTACTCTCGCTGCGAAGACCAGTTGGAATAACGAGGCATTGTCATCAGCCTTCTGGCAGGGTCTTTAGGAGTCACTAAAAGATGAACGCGCGGTACAAGGGTGCCCAACGGATCTTGAGGATCTTATCGCTGTCGGTATCCGCGTAGACCAACGGTTGCAAGAAAGGAGGTCCGAACGCTCCCGTCATCGCCAACTCGCTCCCAGATCGTCTTCTTCCCACCCCGGAATGCCGGAATCTTCTCTCTCCAACACTCCTAAACCCATGCAACTGGGTGGCAATAAATTGTCTCCTTCTAAGAAGCAAGTCTCTGTCTGTATTGTGGCCACTCCGGACATCAGGTACTTCTCTGCCCTCACAAGTCGGGAAAAGTCAGCTCCCATTGAGGTCCAGGGGAATCTCTTTGGGAACACTCTTCACTTCCCCTATCACAAAAAGACCTTGCCAACCAGAATATTGGTTCCAGTTTCTCTTACCGGTAAGGGTTTTCAGATCACTGCCTTAGCCTTTGTGGATTCAGGGTCTGGAGGCAACTTTATTGACCAAGACTTCGTTGAGAGGAATAACATCCCACTTGTCCACTAGAGGATCTCGGTAGGATAAGAAGCCATCGATGGTCGGCCATCACAACCAGCCTTCATTTCTTTGCAGAATATTCTCTTCCACTTACAGACAAGTGAGGATCATAGGGAGGACATCAATCTGGATGTGATTCACACCCCTTCCGTCAAAGTGATCCTGGGTCTCCCGTGGCTTCAACGCCATAATCCCTGTATCGACTGGAAAAATAAAGAACCTATCCAGTGGAGCACCCTTTGTGCAGAAGACTGCACGGTCTCCGTCCAAAAGATATGTGGGTCGGTTACTCTTGGAGATGAAAAAAGCTCTTTGCCAGAGGTATATTTTGAATTCCGTGATGTGTTTGACAAGGCAAGATCAGAGGTTCTACCACCACATCGTCCCTTCGATTGCCCTATTGACCTTTTACCCGGTTCAGTTCTTCCCAGAGAAAGGTCTTACTTGGACGACATCATGATTTTTTCCAAATCCATCCCCACCTCGGCCCTGCGGTCACGCCTTGTTTGTGGTGAACATAACGTGACAGGGTGACACTTGACTCCTCTTTCACATTCAAAAGGTAACTAAAACCTGTAGTTTTTCCCTCTGCAATATTACAAAGATACGCCCTTTCCTCTGTTGCTTGACTGCTAAAACTCGGACACAGGCCCTCATTCTCTCCCGTCTCAGCTACTGTAACCTCCTGCTGTCTGGCCTTCCCGCCTCTCACATGTCTCCCCTACAATCTATCCTAAATGCTGCTGCCAGAATCACTTTACTTTTTCCTAAATTTGTCTCAGCGTCTATCCTGCTGAAATCCCTCTCCTGGCTTCCTATCAAATCCTGTATCACACACTCAATTCTCCTCCTCCTCTTTACACTCTTCTGCCACTCTTTACACCTCAGCCCTAATTTCTCGCTATATACCAACCCGACTCTTGTGTTCTGCTCAAGGATGTCTTCTATCTACCCCTTTTGTGTCGAAAGCCCTCTCCTGCCTTTAACCTTTCTCACTGACTGCCCTACACCTCTGGAATGCCCTTACCCTGAATATCCGACTAGCACCCTCTCTATCCACCTTTAAGACCCATCTTAAAACAAACATTAACGAAGCATATGAGTATCTCCGTGGCTGATACTTTACACCTCAGATATCGACCATAACCCCTTACAAATGCATTTACCAGAACACCTTCCTGCTGTCTCTGTACATTCTTCCTACTTACCAATTATTTTGTACGTCGGGGCAGGGACTCCTTTTGTAAATGTCACTTTTATGTTTGAAGCACTTCTTCCCATTATGTGTTATTTGTATTTGTTATTTATAAGATTACTGTATGTCACGTGCATTACTGCTGTGAAGCACTATGTACCTTAATGGCGCTATATAAATAAGGATATACATACATACAGCGCTCAAGCAGCAGGAACATGAGGGAAAGAGAGAAAACCAACATAGCGTAATACAGTCTAATAAATAATAAAAATCGGGCATCAACATATGCACAACAAACACATTTCTGTGGTAAAATAATCATATGTAGAGTACAACCGACTCAAAATCAGTGGCAGCTAGAACCTCGTCCTTGTCTCAGCACCAGGTGAGTGTCCTCTCATGAATAGTATACCAAACCCTCATGACTTCCACGTCACGTGATTCAAATGAGAGAGTTCTGAAAAGTTCACCGGACCGAGGGGTCTGGATGCCGTTTCTTATCTGGTCATCTGCAATTCTAAGCACAAGCGCAGTGAACACCCTATGCATTTTGCTGTCCCAGACCCCTGAGGAAGCAACAGCGAAACGCATAGGGTGTTCACTGCACATGTGCCAAGAATTCCAGCTGACCAGATCAGTAAGGGCGTTCAGACCTCTCCATTCCGGTGAACTTTTGAGATCTCTCTCATCCGAATCACGTGATGTGATGCAGAAGTAATTATTTGTTTGGTATACTATTCATGAGAGAAAGCTCACCCGGTGCTGAGACGAGGAGAATGAGGTTTCAGCTGCCACTGATTTTGAGTCGGTTGTACTCTTCATGGGATTATTCTACCACAGAAATGTGAGTGTATTGTGCATATGTTTATGCTCGATTTTTATTATTTTTTAAACTGTATTACGCTATAGTGGTTTTCTATTTCCCTCATGTTCCTGATGCTGAGTTTGGAGATCAACTAGATCAAATTGCCTTGTAAGTGTGGATCCCAACCTGGAATTTCTCAACATATTTCTTCATTTTTCACAATATCCTACTTATTCATTTCTTTTTTTAACAAATTGCATTTGTCCCTCAATGAAAATGTAATACTATATATTCTTGTTAAATTATTCAGAATGCAGTTTTATTTTCATTATTATATAGATTTTTTTTCTTTTTATTACATTCTGCTACTTTGATTTTTAAAATGATACAATACCTTTTTTATGGTCTCAGTTTAACTATTTCTTGCCTATCTACTCTCTTTTGGTCATACATTAATTAACTCAAGCAGACACAGGGTCAAAGGTCACCATTTTATCTAGTTTATGACACTCACTGCAGACAGCATCCCTTTTCGTCTCGCTTCATAAATTAACAAGAAGTCTTGTAAAACAGCAAATTTGACCTTTATTAATCTCACACAACATTTTATGCAATGATTTGTTCCAGTCTTTTGTTTTCCATTTCATTCATTATTATCCTTCAAGCTGTGTGTACTACTAAGTACCACTCAGGAATGAGTATGTACCTCTAACACAGTGATAACACACTGTTTTTCAAATCACACTACTTGCTTTATCAATGTATAGAGTATTATTATAAGGTGTAGTAACCCGTGGAGATATGTGGTGTCTTCCAGTATCTACAGTAACACTTTCTTAGGTATTAGTTAATTGATTTGGGGGGGATGTTGACACAAAGGTGCCCAACATCTTTGTAATATGATACATGTATCAGCAGGACTGTGGAACGTCAACTCAGATACCCTCATATAACACAAACACTATCAAACCCATAAACGCTGTACTATTTGTAAAGTCTGTTAATGGGATGTGAAAGTGGCCAAATGTTGCTGCTTTGTTTTTGTGTGATAGTCTGCAAATAATTCTACCACCATATTTTGGGTCCAGCTGATTGTGCGTTGAGTGCCCAGCTGAGTATCCAGATTTTGTAACCTTCTGAAACAAAGCCACTAAAATGAAGAGCTTTTGCTTTGAAAGTAAACATTTTGGCATTGCCCTGATATTTATTTCCTATATAAGCTTCAGTTTGGCCTCCAAAGCATCTTGTAATAACATGCCAATTCAGCTAACACAATTCTTTAATTTTATTTCATAATTATTTTAGACAGATGTAGAAAATGTTAACATATATAAAAATTGACAACTGCGTTCAGTAAAAAAAATCCACATTTAGAAAGTTGAGCAATGTTGTTAATTGGAGATTAATAACAGCCAGTAAACAAAATTATGTCCTTTGAAAACATAATCTCACTTCACAGCATGGGGTTGGAATCTATTATTCACTAACTCCATATGTTGAAATACACTCAAATAATCACAAGTGACCTTAAGCCTTACATTAATGTAAATGAGCACAGTGTAGGAAATTTGCTTTTGATTGATATTGCAAAGATTAGATCTGGGACCTGACAAGAGTTTATTTCCCAAACTGAGTGCATAGCAAGAGAAATCTTGTAAAAACACTGCAATAGATATCACATTATCAGATGAGCCCTATTCTCTTCACAATTGAAGTATAATGGATGGGGTGGGAATGCAGTCTCTTTATTTGTTAAGTAGCTATACTGAATCCACTAATGATTGGAAGTACTATGCATTTATAGCAACCTAATGAAAATATGTTCTAGTTTCCATGTGGGCCCTAACATCATTCTCAATGAATGTCAGAATATCATTACTGTAGCCATTAAAACTAAACTCATCACATTCTTAGATTATTTCAATTACTCATTCTTCATGTTGAATTGATAGTCAGAAAGAGGGGGTGTTGTCATGTAAAAAAAAATAATAGTCATTATAATTTCCAAGAAAAACAAAGATATAAATACAAAGTTATTTTTCCAGTTGTACAGTTGTTTACTAACAGGTTTCTAGATTTCTTGCTAATATATATTAGTATTTTTGATGTTATATGCAACTGCTTTGTGCTGCATCTAGAGATCTATTTTTTGGTGTCCTGGGCACAAAGAGTTAACACTGGGATTAGAACCAGGTTTTCCTGCCCCATGAACTATCCTAATATTATTGCCAGTTTAGTGTACCTTGCATCCGTAAGCCTTTCACTTCGGGCAATGATTCATTCCAGCTTCATTGTGTTATCTCTTGCTCTATTATTGTTCTGGAAATATGATTCCATCCTGCACCCTATCAATACAGTGTATATGTATACAGTCCAGTGCGCTGATTCGCACTCTGGAAAATCACCTCAAAAACTTTCCACCGCTCCTCCTCTCTCCCGCGATTAACAGGGACCACCCAACTGTAAAGGAAATCAACAAGACAGGGCACAGGGAAATAGGGGAGTATTCTGAAGCCATTTATAGTTAAAAAAAAAAAAAAGAAGAAGAATACAAGCTTACTTATGGGGCGGCTGTTATTCGAACACTTCACACGGTAATTTATGCGGGGAAACCGTGATCACAACGGGGACAAAATTCGCTGTGTTTAAAGAAATGACCGCGGCGCATTAGATGCCCAAAGCAGGGACACCTGCTGTGTGAATGCTACCGGCGTCTGCCTTTGTGTAATAGACGCGCAGTAAGAGAGTCTGAACCAGTCACTCTAACTGCGTGCCTCTCACAGGCGATCGCAGGGGTTTTTTTAAATTCTAAAATTAAGTTTTGTAGCAGGGGGTCTCCGGAGCTGAACCACATTGATTTCAGGTCCAGGGACCCCCTACTTCCCGAGTTACAGGCCCCGTTATGGGGTGCCGGTACACCCGCCATGTTAAAATCCTGTGGGATCGAATCTAAACAATGTAGAGGGATACCAGCACCCCATAATAGGGCCTGTAACTCGTGAAGTAGGGGGTCCCCGGACCTGAAATCAATGTGGTTCAGCTCTGGAGACTCCCTGCTACAAAACTGTAATTTTAGAATTTTAATAAAAACCCCGCGATCGCCTGTGAGATGCGTGTAGTTAGAGTGACTGATTCAGACTCTCTTACTGCGCGTCTATTACACAAAGGCAGGCGCCGGTAGCATTCACACAGCAGGGGTCCCTGCTTTGGGCATCTAATGCGTCGCGGTAATTTCAACAAAAATAACGCGCCAAAACCGGGGAGAATTAGGGGATTATATCGACTTCCAATTCGAGGTCCATTCGAATAATGGCCGCCCCATCAGTACATCATATGTTAAAAACTGCCAGTGATAGCAATTCAATGTGTAGTCAGATCGATTGCACACATCTCCGTTTTGGTATTTCACATGAATTCTCCCATTAGACTGTGCTCTTAAGTCAGTCTATCCGAGCTCCAACACCTGGTTGCTCTACCATGTAATCACATGATGATGTAGTGTGTACGTCCCTCTGGAAGGCTCCATTGACCTTTACACTATTGGTAGCTTTGTCAGGGGGTCAGTGTTCAAACATTCCCAGTCCCCTTATGTAGTCCCACTCATTATATACAATTAGAACCCCAGTTTTTAACGAAGCACTAAAATACTAAAAATGACATACAATTATCTACAAATTCCTGCAAAGATGACGATACAACATACAGGAATCACTAGAATAAAGATATATTTCTATTTAATATACCACAGTGTTAAAAAAAAATGTGGTACAAAAAACAATCAATCATAACAATCATAATTAAAGCAATAATTAATTAAATGGAGTCTTGTATGTGATAATTATGTCTATCTCACAGAATCACAAAATACAATCAGATAAGACAGACATCACAAGAAAGGAGCAAGTTTTACCATATCATTCAATCCCATTGATACAGATGCAGCGGCCGTTATTCAAACACTTCACACGTTGTATACCTCGGAATACCCAAGTCATGGCGCGTGATTTCTTCCAACCGTACTGCCTTAAGACGTGTGTTGACGCGTGTTTTTATCGTGTGCAGAAAATGGCATTTTAGTGTTGTCTGCAATACCGTCAGGAAACTCAAGTTGGCAATCGCGAGTTGTCTTAAAAATCTAATAGCAATTCAACCTATCTTTTATTGCTGTACAGTACAATACTTCAGTTGTCTGTAATTGTAATTTGAAGATTAACATTACGAGTTCATACTGTATAGTGTATAGTGTACATGGGAAAGAAGTCCTTTCTGAGGCACCTTAGCTATGAGCACACATACAGTAACAAAAGTATTTTGTACGAATTAGGTGTTGTATTTGTACAGGATAATAAAGGGAAAAGGAGTAATACAAAAATACAACGTAGCTTCTTCTTCCGAATATAAAATATTTTTTCCGCTCATGCGTGTCCAGTTTGTCCAATTGGAACCTTGTTGAAATGCATATGTGTGTCATCACATTTAGGCGCATGCGTGTATGTCTCATTGGAACCTTGTTGAAACGCATATGCATGTCATCACATTTAGACACATGCGTGTATGTCTTTGAACTATAGGTACAGGTATAATCCTGCACACCCGGATGAGTGTGATACTGACTCCACTTTCTGGGGGATTTGGTGAGAATGACTTCTCATTCAATGTGCTTATCGACACCTCCCCCAGAGCTATTCATTATGTTCCAGGCTTACTTTAACTGTGTACTGTAGAGTCTTCTTGAGGCCGGTTTCACACACGCATGCACACGTGTGATAAGCCCTTCTGGGGGTTTGGAGAGAATGACTTCTCATTCAATGTGAATTTCAAGTCTGAAAAAAAAAACCCACCTGGCGGATACGCAAAGAATTGCACCCAATCCGAAACCATTAAAACAGATCAACCGTGATAAACACAGGGGTGCCTGGCCTGGTGCACACGAAAGCGGCTCTGTGATTTGTTCGAATAACAGTCGCTGCATCTTAACATTAGACTAAGGTCGGGTGTTGCAGCTTGTATCTACTGACTTTAAAGCACTGCCTAATGATAGGATTCATGCCAAATACCAAAACGGAGATGCATAGAACTGTGTCATCGATCTGACTGCACGTCGAATTGCTAGTGCTGGCAGTTTTACCTTATGATGTACATTTTTTTATTGTTTTTACTACCAAATGTTACACTGTTCCCTGTATTTTGTTGATTTTCCTTATTAATATCCTTCAGATATTTTTTTTTGTTTAAAATATTTTTATTGGATGAACATATGATACACACCATCTCAAAACATTGATTGAAAATAGAACACCATTGTTTTTTCAGTAAATATAGAGAAATAGAGAAAACAGCGAATAATATTAAATAACACCTGATCAAGATCCTAGTTTCGTTTGCGAACAATACAATAGATGTATTGATTTCAATCTAGATGGTAACAGGGACCATCCAGCATTATCCAATAAATGTCCTACAGGAAGGACATATGGAAAGAAAAAGATCAAGAAAGACAGAAGGGGAGAGAGGGGGGCAGTGAGACCCCTTATTTGTACACGGTCATCATAGCTAATCTCATTTTTAGATCAGTTCCGATCAGATCACCGACCCAGCCATGGGTCCCACGTTTTATAAAATTTGTTAACTGCTTCAAGAAAGCTGTCAATTTCTCCATCAGCATCACCTCGTTTATCTTCTTCTCAACAGTTTGTCTAGAGGGGGGAGCTATCTTCTTCCAAGAGGCCGCCACATCACATCTAGCTGCCGTCAAAATAAATTATATTAGCCTTCTTATTGGGCGAGCAATGTCTTCAACTGGTTTAGCCAACAAAAAAAATCAGTGGGTCCATAGGAATTGACGCATCTGTTATTTCTATAATAAGAGTTTGGATAGTAATCCAACATTTCTGTATCGCCGGACATGTCCACCAAATATGGGCCATATCACCTCTCTGCCCGCAGCCCCTCCAGCACAGATCAGGCACTAGAGGGTAGATTTGTTTCAGCTGACTTGGGGTGAGATGCCAGTAAAATAGAATTTTTTATATGTTTTCTTTAATGGTTGTGCATATGGAAGTTTTTGCAGCAAACTCCCATATATCCTCCCAATCATCCCTATCAATTTCTATATTTAAAGCCACCGTCCATTTAAGCATATAGTCATGATCAGGCGAGTCGACCAAAGCCTCCAAACCGGCATATATTCTAGTTATCAAACCCTTTTGGTAACCACCTCTCCTACATAATGTTTCGAAGCTTGTGAGGGAGGTGAATTATAATTTTGGAGAATTTTTTTGTAGAAAGTGCCTAATATGAAGATATTTAAACATACTAAGATCTGGTACCTCATAACTGTTTCGGAGCTCTTGGAAACTAGAAAGTTTCCCATTATGTAAAAGGTCGGCAGCAACTCTAATATTTTTAGCTTTAAATTGACCGAATTGTTTGTAATCACTCCTGGAGGGAAATTAGGGTTATCAAAAAGTGGGGTGAGTTGTGAAACGGGAGACGCAAGATTAAATTTGCCCTTAGACTTGCTCTAGATCTCCCAGGTAAATCTCATCGGCTCCAGCTCAAACATTTTGGCCTGCACCTCCTTCTTATCCAGTGCCCATAGGGACATTAGCAGAGAAGACATTCTAGCGTATTGGGATTCTATGGCCAACCAACAGTTTTGTGTTGGGTCAGCATTCCACACCACCACCTGCCTTAGTTGGGCAGCTTGGTAATATTTTGAGATATCTGGGACACCCAATCCTCCTCTTGTCTTCGAAGTCTTCATCACCGATCTAGCTGTTCTAGGCCTTTTGCCCTGCCAAATAAAATGAAATATTCTGTTTTGTAGGTTTTTCAATTCAGATCCCGGGAGAGTCTGGAAATTATATAATAATGTGGGGAGTATATTCAGTTTAACTGATACTAGTCTCCCGATCCATGACACCTGATATCCCTCACACTCCACCAAATCCCTTTTGATCTTATCAAACCCTGGTGGGTAGTTGCTTTGATCTAAAGAGTGGTAGTTCCTGGTCACATTTACTCCCAAATATTTAATATATGAGGAACTCCATCTATAGTTAAAGTTCAATTTTAATAATTTTATCTCTGAATCTGGGAGATTCAAATTTAGGGCCTCTGACTTATCATTATTAATTTTATATCCAGAGATTTTCGCAAAGTCTGATAATGCTTTTTGGAGGTTGGGTAAAGAAGTCTGGGGGTTTGCTAAAGTCAGAATAATATCGTTGGCGAATAATGAAATTATATAATTTATTTTCCCAATCACTATCCCATGTATGTTACTATTTGCTCTGATCTTAGCAGCTAATGGTTAAATCATTAGAGCGAAAAGAAGAAGAGACAATGGGCACCCCTGTCTCATACCATTTTTTATTTTAATCGGTCCGGATTATTCCCCGGTAGTTTAACTAAAGCTGTCGGGGTCTGATATAATGCCCAGACTGCCAGTCTTTAAATCCAAATTTCTGTAATGTTTTGTCTAAGAAAACCCAATCTATTCTATTGAACGCCTTCTCTCCATCAAGACTTAGAAGAATGGCTTTGGTTCCAGTGAGGTGGACATGATCCACTATATTTATTATTTTCCTGGTGTTATCTGAAGCTTATCTACCAGACACAAATCCAACCTGGTCAATATGTATCAATCTAGGCAAAATAGAGTTTAACCTGTTTGCCAGAATGTTGCTATATAATTTGAGATCATTATTTAGCAAGGAGATTGGGCAATAGCTGCCGCATTGCATAAGGTCTCGGCCCTCTTTATGTATGATAGCCAAATTTGCGGTCGACATGGATGGTGGGATTGGATTCACATCCATGAATGAGTTATACATCTACAGCAGATATGGTGACAGTATAGGTAGGCACCGCTTGTAGTAAACATTGGTAAAGCCACCAGGGCCCGGGGCCATAGATATTTTCATAGTTTTAACCGCTTCCGATAATTCAATCTGGGTCATTTTACCATTTAGTACTCTAATTTCCTGCTCGGATAATTGGGGAAAATTAAAATTTTCTAGGTATCTCTCAATTGCCTGTGAAATTGGGAGCTGAGAAGCCCCTTTGGAGGAATTTAAATTATATAATTTTGTATAGAATTTGACGAATGCTTGTGCAATTCCTCTATCATTAAATATAACATTACCATTTTTATCTTTGACCGCCGTTATTTGTAACCTCACCCGCACCCCTATTAATTTATTAGCTAGGAATTTATCTGCCTTATTACCTTTATCATAACATCGTTGACTAGTCCATTTCAAGGCTTTTTCAACATCCTCCAATTGGAAATGTCTCAGCTCTGATTTGGCTATGGTCAGGGCTTTATATATTTTTTTGCCGGGTTTGCTTAATGTAATTGTTCTAAATTTGTAACTTTATCAATTAGTTCTTTATATAATTTTGACAACTTTTTCCCTATAAGATGCTATGGAGATAAAATTACCCCTAATCGTAGCCTTATGGGCTTCTCAGAGCATCGCCGGGGATGTGACTGAACCTTTATTGAGGTTGAAATATTCTTTTAAGGCCCGTTTAATTCTATTTTCTATTTTGGGGTGATTAATTAGTGAGTCATTTAATCTCCAATGAAAGGAGTTGGATTTTTCAAATGGGATGGTGAAAGTTAAGTCAATAGGCGCGTAGTCTGACCAGGTTATAGGTCCAATATCCGAATTTAGGGAGGCTCAGAGAATATTTTTGTGACCAAAACATAGTCTATTCTTGAGTAAGTTTGGTGAGGGGGAGAATAGTATGTATAGTCCCTTTGGCCCTGATGTTGTGCCCTCCATACATCAATCAACAACAAATCCTTTATTATACTTCTAAAATATTTTGCTGTTTTTTGCACGTGGGATGTCAGGATCTATCCATCTCAGGATTAGAAACCATATTTAAGTCACCCCCTACAATTAAAGAGGACAGAAAATTGGGTTCAATCGCCTCTAGTACCGATCTCAGAAATTCCGATTGGTTCCCGTTTGGCGAGTACAAATTGATTAGAGCAATAGCCGAGCTAGAAAGTGAACCGTAAATTACAAGAAATCTACCTTTAGGGTCAGTGACTATTTTTTCTGCGCTAAAGGGAACCCCCTGCCAGAATAGAATCGCAACCCCTCGTTTCTTACTGCTGAATGAAGAATAAAATGCTTGCGGGAAAATGATTCAGATTATAAACAACACAAAATAACCCTAATTATACTAATTTCTCATTGATAGAGTACTTGACCGCCCGGAACTCGGTTTTTCCCCGAACATCTGGTAACAGGACCGGACTGCTCAAAGCCGAGAACAAGAGGTACCAATCAATCCTGGATATACTGCCGAAGGTAAAGCTGCGTATGGAAGGGTCGGGCAAGGATCGTCCATTTCCTCCCAGTCACCGTTGGAGCTTGTGGGTGCATATTGTCTGGTAATCAGGCTCATCATCTGGTCCCTTGACGTTACCAACAAAATGCATAGGGCTCCGTAGGATTATCCAATTGAGTCACCTCCGTAAAACGGTGGACCGGGATCCAATCCCCACCCCCACACCCTCCAACAGGAAAAACTGGCTTCATCTTGATCAGGCCCCAACAATACTAGGGTTCCTCATAACCAGACTTGATTGCAGACATCGGGATCCAAACCTCAACTAAGACAGCTCTCCCTTAACAGGTAAGTGGAATGGAATCGACCGGCTCTTCTTTTCCTCTGGCGGCAATTGGGGTGGGGCCAAATATCAGTGAGAAATCCAGGCAGCGTCGTCCTCTTAAAACTCTGGTCTCTGGGAAATCTGTCCTGCTAGCCTCGCAGAGGCTCTGGACGGTCCAGTACTTCGATCTGGTATTTGGGATGTCGGCGGTTCAAGGTTCTGAGGCGATGGAGGAGCCAAGCCCAATATACAGATACATTTTTCCATCTCCTCTGGGTGCCTGATGGAAAAATATTTGCCGTTTTTATAACAATAAGCCTGAACGGGAACCCCCATCTATATCGCACCCCGTTTTCCCTAAGGAGAAGGGTCAGAGGCCTAAGTTCCCGCCGTCTTCTAATGGTCACTTCGGACAAGTCATTGCAGATTTGCAGAGGTTCATTCTCGAAATGAATAGCACCCTTTTCCCTGCATGCCCCGATTATTCTTTCCTTAGTGGAGCAACTATGGAGCCGTACACTCACGTCTCTTCAACGTTTCGGGTCGTCTGACCTGGGTCCCAACGACCATTGTGCCCGGTCAATTTCAAGATATTTTTCCTCAAAATCATCGTAGATGGCATTGAAAAGATTTATTAAATAGGGCCAGAGGAGACCAGGGAGTACAGCCTCTGGGATATTGCTAATCCTTAAATTCTGCCTCCGGTCCCGGTTCTCTTGATCCTCAACGATCTCTTTAAGGTGCAGGATGTCATCATCTGCCGCTGTCTGTGCCTGAAGGGCCTCCTCCAGCTTAGCTTCCAAATCTGTAGTCCTTTGAGAGAGGCCATTTATTTCTTCCTTTAACTCTGTTACTGCAGCTTTTAAATCTTGTTGCAGGGATTGGCGCAGCTTGTCATGCATTTTTGTGAGCAGATCTTCTAAGTAGGAGCGTGTAACTGCACTCTGACCTACCATCTCCAGGACCATCATGTCTTGCTCTTTGTGTGCAGGGGCGCGTATACCAGCACCATCTTGCTCCCCACAGGAAGAGCCCGACCCGCGTTTGATGCGGTGAAAAGTACCGCGATACGCCCTGCTTAGGTTTTTGTTTTTTGTTTTGGAGGACATGTCTGGAAGTCTCCATCCTTCAGATATTTTAAAGTTTCTCAATGTATCTGATATACAAAAACAAGACATTTGTAGTCTGCGTTTGCATAAATCCCTTTATCCAGTATCCAGTAGGCTCACACAAGATACATAGTAATTTCAAAGCGCATACATTGTAAAGGCATGAGGATAGGACTTAATATGCAAAAAAAAACAATACCAACACACATTCTCCTCCTACCTCTGCGCCCAACCACAAACAGGTGTTCTATTGATTGGACCAGTGCAAAACTCGTGTGAGAATCAATCCCAAAAAGAATGATGGATAAAAGTATGGGAAGTTATATTCGTGAAAGAAGATAAAGATGTAGGCCCCTATTTATTGAGGGTTGCTTTTGCCATAAGACACCTGTATGAGTCGTAATGTGTCTTCCTGAAGGAGCAGTGGCGAATATTTACCTGGCAGTAATAATGTGCCTTAATGTTCATGTGGGATCTGCCTTTTGGGGTTTACCTTGGTGAGGTTAATTGACTTTTCATTTTTCACCCACAATATGTAACTAAAGAACCGCTCTTTTGATATTAATAATGTGAATGGCTTCATGCAACGTGGCAAGGAGAATGTCAAAATAAGAAATTGTTATTGTTGATGTTTTATTATTGAAATACAGAGGAGGAGGAAAGGCATGTATAGTGCCATTTGTTTAATTAATAGTGCCATATATGTATGTGCTTCTGATACCAACATTAGATTGTACGCCTTTTGAGGGATGGATAGATATATTTCATTGTTAGGCATGGATAATATAGATGGTAGATTATATACATAGTATAACAGAGAATAAAACTGTAGCCAAACAAAACATATTGAACATTATTGATTTGTCAATCAGGATGAATTCAGGTAGCACTTCTTGTTTAATGCAGATTATCATAAAATACACAGAAAATAATTGTTATAGAACATTTATGACGCAAAAGGGCCATAATAAAATATAAAACATCAGACAATTCTTTATTTATTGATGTACGCATCATTAGTATCATAACAAAAAAACTAAAATATGTTCCAGAATATTTATACATTTTAAAGTGGCAAAATTAAATATAGAACAGTATAAAATGCTTTAATAATGCACATGAGTATATCCAGTACAAAGTAATGGAAGAAACCCTGTAGGGAAGTTTATATCAACCAAGCCTTATAGCTGAAACGTTAATATCTAATACTACATCTACTGTACCTCCCGATTTTGTAAGTACTCAACTCTTTGCATTCTAAACAGTTCAGAAGATGACAGAATTATTTAGGTTGACTGAATTAATGAGAAATGCTTTTCTGGTCCAAATGACACCACAGGGTTTAAAGGAATCAAAACAAGACATCACCAGCAAAGACTCACAATTGAAAATAATTCAAAATATTTACAGTGAGTTCATATTATGTATAAGAATCCCTACCAGTGAAAAAGTAGAGGTTTTATATCGAACCTATTCAGGGTTGTTTCACTGCTGTAGTCCTTTTAATAGTAAAATGAAGCCCATCAGTGTTTTTTTTAAATATCTACTTTGAACACACCATGTTTTATATACTGTGGGCCTATGCTACAAGCCTTATAGCCAGAAAGCCTCGATTACCTGTGATAGAAAAATTCCCAAAACTGGCAAGTAGCAGGCGGCGTGATGATCGCCTCTCTGAAAAGGCCTTACCCGGCCATTTCTTTCAGCTGCAGAGAGACCTGCACAGAGAGAGCCGCCTCTCCCGGTGCATAACTCGCCAGCGAACAAAAGTTTTTAATATAAAATGTAAAACTAGTGTAGATGATCAGAGGGTCTCCGAAACAGAGAGGCAAAGGACCTCCCTAACATCTCGTGTATATACCTGTCCTCATGGAAGGTTCCAGAGGTTGCCAGAATGCCGACCTTCTCTTAGAGTCAGGGTCTCCAATACAACACAATCATTACAGTGTTGCAGAACCCACTGTTGTCAAAGTATGCTCCCATAGCAACTGCACTGATAACAGTTTAAACCCCTTATATCCCAAAAGACTTATGTCTGTAACCATACGCAATCGGCCTTTCGGTTCATTACAATACTTGATATTTTCCATTTTGATACTAGTGTAGATTAGCAGGGGGTCTCCGGAGCAGAACCACGTTGATTTGAGGTCCGAGGACCCCCTGTTTTCCGAGATACAGGCCCCATTATGGGGTGCCGGTATTTCCGATGCATTTAAATGTCCCATATAAAATGTATAGGAGATACCAGCACCCCATAACGGGGCCTGTATCTCGGGGTGCAGGGGGTCCCCGGACCTCAAATCAATTTGGTTCTGCTCCGGAGACCCCCTTATGTTAGGAGCTACATCTACAGACCTTATCCCACAGCCAGACCCACAACATATATCTAGCATCCATCTTACTATTTGTAACGCGTAGCTCACCACAAACGAAGCGCGACCGCGGTACTGAGGTAGGGAATTGAGAAACGCCAACCCACAGCCACGCGGGCGCGCCTAGAATGTAGATTGGTCGTGCAAGCCGGATCAGGGTTATAGAGTGCAGAGTAGTCGTATATACTTGCCTGGTCAGGATTGGAGAATAGCGGATCGTTGGGATACTTTGCCAAGGTCAGGATTGTAGAAGAGCGGATCGTCGGAGTACTTTGCCAAGGTCAGGAGCGGAGAGAAGCGGAGTCCAAGAAACTAGCAGTGTTCAGGCAGACAAGGCAAGACAAGGTATCAGGAACAGAATGCAGCAAGGCACGGCATCACACTGACTATAGTCAGCAAAGGTAAGCTGAAAGTGCAGGGTATATAAAGGAGGAGGCTCCAATAGCAAGCAGGGGTGGAACCAGGAAGTGAATCGTCATAGGCTGCTGGTGCACACAGGTGTGTCCAATGATGCAGCCGATCAGGTAGGAGGTTGCTTGCAGCCCGCACGTGTCACAGGGTTCAGAGGGCGGTTCCGTGAGACGTCAGAGCGGGGGCGGAGCCTGGAGCGCGCGTCACTGCCATGCTGGTCTTGTTTAACAACAGAGCGGGGACGGAGCCTACCGCGCGCGTCATCGGAGAGACTAGACGAGTGTCCACGACGTACAGCCAGGTGAGGGACGGGATTAGAGGCCACAGACGGCGGAACAGACTGCGCAGGGTCTGCGCACGCGCGTCACAGGACCGGAGGGCTGCGCTATTTGAGTGTCTGTGACCGAAGGGTCAGTAAGAGATGGTCCCTGAACGTCGGAATGGCGAATCCTCACACTATTGAAGTATAGATTACAGATACAGCCCATGTAAATGTGTCCTGATCAGTCAGTCTAGGGGCTAGTACTAACGGACTGACTCATAGTGAACTAGTGATTTGAGACTCACAAACTTCACTTTTGAAGCGTTAGGTTATATGGTCAATAGACTAAAAATTATATCTTTTGAAGAATAACCATCCACTCTTTTAACTAAGTGCAGTACAGGTGAAGCAGTGGATTATAAGGGTCAGCATTGTCTACCCATGGAGGCCGTTTTGGGTGATTTATATGTTGTTTTGGAAAGCTCTATTAACAGAGTGCCTAATATAGCATTGCATTGCCATATGGCCTATTATTGAGCCAGGCTAATATACCATATAGAACAGCTCTATCATTAGAGTGTCTTACATAGCATTATATTGCTCTATGGCCAATTATTAAGCCAGGCAAATATGTCTGTCTTTATCTTGGCTTAGCACTGGTTTATTTGCTGCTCTACTGACCCTAACCACCACTACACACGTTGTGATCTTCACAATTACCCCTTTATATTTGAATTATATACCAATAAAGATTATTTCTTAATTTGACAACTTTACACTACGATATCTGAGTGCTCCCTTGATACCGGGTCTTTCTCTTTAGTCTTCTAAAACAAAAACATTGCCTGATCTTGCTAAGATGGCAGTGGTCTGGCGGAGTTGTCCTCCTGCAAGTGTGTTGTCAGAGACAGTGAATAGTGCAGTGTTTAGTGCAGCTGGTTCAATCCTAACTGACAGCCGGACAAAACTTTCCCATGGCAGTGAGGAAAGGCTCACTTTTATCAAGATGAATCAACATCTGATTCCTTCCAAATAAATGGCATTCCGGAGCAGTGGGCCAGTAATTACTAAGATTATTATTTACAACACTACAGTACACTAACACAATCAGTTCTATAGCAGCACTTTAAAAAGACAATGCAACAATGGCTGTCTCCCTGTCCTATGTTACCATTATCTGCGCCCCTATGGCAGAGATGTAGTTAATTAGCACAACTACTAATGGTAGTGACAGGGGTGGCTTGGCACACTGCTTATCTTGTTGTGTTCATTAAAATGTGTATGACTGACTTTATCCTAAATCAGTTACTGTTCCATCTTTCAGTAACATAAGGGTTCGGACTTTTGGTGGCGGATGAATCAATCGTTTTTTGGGGGTTTTTTTTACAATCGAACGTCGGATTTGATATAAACACAATCTATGGACTGGATTTACGTCAAAAACCAACATGGCATTATTTAAAATCAGAGAAACTGAGCGTTGTGGCTGGATTTTCAATAATCAGCATGGATTAACGTCAATACAATCCGAAATCGGATTTTAACGCGCAGATCAGACTTTTTATGAAACACCCGGGAAAATCCGGGAAAGGCATTTGGACCATATTGCCTATCTCTACTTTTAAAGACAGGGATAATGCTATTTCACTCCACCTTATTGGAAGACAACGCAAAGTTATGCTACAATAACGTGCGGTTAAGACTTTGCTAATGAGATGTATTTTGGACACTGCATATAATTAGCTTTGAGGATACCATGTTAACTCAGAAAATATAGGTCCAGTGTAGCGCTGCTACCCCCTCGCCCTCTGGGAGATTTTGCCTAGGCTACAGGTCCGTGAGGTGCTGGTTACCTGTGAGGGTCCTGGAGAGATGAGCTTCCACGATGTTGTGACGAACAGGACAGGCTATAGGTGATCCTCAGGTTATTTTCATTAGTGACAGCGCCTCCAGTCACAGTAGGCTCCAACAGAGCTGGAAACAGTCCCTGCCATGACAGTCTTTTCTCCTATACTTCTGTCCAATAGAATGCGACTTAGTCAGAAGTATATAAAAAGATTCTTTATTTGGTGCAGCCACTGCAGGTGGTATTACAACGTTTGCATCCTTGTGGAGAATGGGTTCCAGACCCCTGGATGGTGCAGGCCAGCTGATAATGTTGAGGCCTTGTGCTATGTACAGATCTTGAGCTCCTCAGCCCCAGAAGGGGCTAAGCTCCTCTCCTTCCCCGGCTGGATAGGACTCCAACTAAGACAAACTGTATAATTTGGAATGCATCCTCCCTAATGCAGAAAGGGGAGGGCACAGGGTCTGCACCATGATTGGCTACAACACAGACCCAGTGTCACCTCCTTTCCTGCCACTCAGGGAGATTGCATCAGGGCGGTAAACCCCACGGGGTAGCCTGCCACTATCTGTAGCTATCAGAACTTACATGACAGGAAAGAAGAAAGATAGTCTGAACCAGCCATGGCTATACTCTCCCCTAGGTGAAAATTCCCATGTCATAACTGGGATCCAATTTGGGCACCATCCAGTAGCCTGAAGCCTGCAATAAAAAAACAGGTTACAACAGATGTATAACATAACCATATACAGTTCACAGATGACTAACCCATATCATCCACTGGTTTACAGTGATGATGAAAAAGTAACTAGTCTTCCAACTGATTCTGCCAAATCTAAGGCTGTCTCACATTTTAATCTGGTCTGTAACTGTTTCATACACCCATAATATATATTTTCTTTAACTGTGCATGCAATGTCTTGTATATAATGTATACCCTGTTCATTTATGTAACTGACATTTGTAACCATGTATTATTTGTCTTAACTAAGTGCCCAGGACATACTTGAAAACGAGAGGTAACTCTCAATGTATTACTTACTGGTAAAATATTTTATAAATAAATAAACTGGAAGAAGAATAAGACCCTACTTATAATATTTGGGGTCGGGCTTTACCGACCCATCAAATAACTTGGTCCATATATAATACACCTTTGGAGGACCAGGACACTGCCTAACTTCTACCCTGTCTTTATAGATTCAGGTACCCACCAACCATTCTTCCATAACAGAATGTATTTTGTAATCGTTAATGAATCTGTCCTCAGAAGTTTGTGCCTTAATATATTCTACAACAGCCTGTCTGAGCCAATCGTGATGGTTGTTGTCTGTCTCATCCATAAGTGGTTCAGGTACACATGGAAAGGTATATCCATGAGACTGACGGCACTGATGTAATATGGCCCTGTCAGCTCTGCTGAACTTTAATATCTTACGGTCAGCTCCTTGACCAGGTAGTACCCAAAACTTCGGTTCACTGAGCTCTACCTCCTGATAGAAAATGGAAGGTCCCTTAGGTACTGTCACCCCTAAGTTAATCTCCCCCATCCTCTTACGAAGGGCTTCAGCTTCTTCTTCTTGTGACAGTTGACCTTCCTCCCACCAGTGCTCGACAATGGAACATCCACCAGCAATAGCCATGTTCTATGTAAACTGGCGGCATAGCCCTGAAACATTGGGTCCCACCACCTAAGGGGTTCCCCAGACCAATATTCTACGTGTGGACTACTGGACCTTGTGTCCATCTGGAAGGACACACCAGACGTAGCTGATTGCTGAAACAAAGATGATTCCCTAAATGACCTGAATGACCCCGGGGATTTAGTTACCGGTATCCGGTTTACATAGGTTATTTCTCCCTCAGAGTCATCATCTGACCACCCGTCACTTCACCCAAAACCCCAGTCTCTGAGATCCATTAACATGCCAGGGGACAGATTAACACTGGGGAACTTGGTTAACACCCAGATAGGGTCAGCAGGGTCAGAACTAGTGGCCATGGTGCTAACAGAAGCACTGGGGACAGAAACAGCAGTGTCCTGAAACGGGTTTGATATGGGCTGAAACAATGGAACTAGGGGCCAAGGATTGAGACCTAGGATGGTCACGGACATAGCATACTGGGTTAGTCTTACCCTTACTCTCAGATGATGGTGACGGGCTAGGTGCAGGGACTGGTGACGGGGCATTGGAAACTGGGGCCGGTGAACTGGGCCTATCAGCATCCATGACCAGTCCAGTAAGCGTACCTTTGGGTCGGCCACTACCCCTAGGGGATGGTATGGGGGCAGTGTTGAATGATCCACGGGTCTGACGACCTCTTCCTCGGAGCGGGGTCTGCGGTGGGGCAGGGGTGTACTGTCAAGCACTCACCCCAGGCAGTCCTGATTCTGGCTCCGCAGCCGCCATCTTTACGACGTCATCAGATAGAGCCATCCTCGCGAGAGCCAACATCTTCCTCAGGCATGGGGCTCCTCCAGGGCTCCAGCAGCACCATGACCTTCGGGACGGACGTCGCTGGATCTGGACTTTGCCGCAGGACACAGGTAGGCTTGAGACCTTCCTCTTGCAGGGGCCTTGCAGCCTGCTTCTCCGTCAGAAGAGGAAAGTAAGGACATCTCCTCCGGGCCACAATGTTGGGGCGCCTCGCACCCCCTGGCAGCAATTGGCACAGAGCAGGCCTGCTCTGGCGCCACCAGGGGAAGCACATCCAATACCCCCAGGGCAGTCGATTTACCCTCCAGGCACACCGACACCGGTTCCAGTCCTGGAACCATCGGGACTTGGACCATGGGTGTCACCTTGTCACCAGAACATTGGGACCTGGTTGAACAGGTAACTGGGCAAACAGGTCCACAGATGGCCATGAGAGGTACAAGTGGCCGCGGGCCACATCCCACGACAGTAGAGCCTGATTGTAGGCCTACAGGGGCACAGGTGTAGGACAGACCACAGGGGCCGCACCGGCCGGTGTGGAGGCCTGGTCTATTAGTTGAAATACACCGGAGGGTGGTACAGGGTGGCAGGCCACATGTACAGGGCCCCGCAGTGCTGGCACCGCGTGGTAGGGCTGGCATAGTCCCCTGGAAGCCAGCAGTTGGGGCGCACATACACCGCAAGTGGTGTTGCCCATAGACGGTGACCACTAGGTAGTCTCGTTGCAAATAATAATTGGTCTTCTCTAGCTCCGACATGATTTTGAAATGAGGTAGATGAGGTAGAATGGCAGCTAAGCAAGGCAGCTCTTCTCTCTCTCACAGCTCCGCAGAACTAAAGTCCAGCAGGGTGAACTCCTCCCATAGCAGACGGGTGGTCAGCAGAATCCTGGATTGGTTCTTGAGTGTGTTGCCCCTCCCCTATGTGGAACACAGAGTATGGCTGCGCAGACCAAGCAGTGACCAGGCTCTGGCTGAGAAAGTCACAGAGATGGGCGGTGTCAACTTTTGCTGCCGAACAGGATGCAACTATTTTGCAAAACTTGCAGCTGGCTTTTGCAAAACCCATGCAGGCATGTGGTTTCAGCAGGAACGCCATCTTGTTGCGCAGTACACGCTATGTACTCTCCCTTCCCAGGCTGGGAATGATTCCAACTCAGACTGACTCTATAATTTGGAATGCATCCTACCTAATGCAAAAAGGGGAGGGCACAGGGTCTGCACCATGATCGGCTGCAACACAGACCCAGTGTCACCTCCTCTTCTGCCACTCAGAGAGGCTGCGTGAGGGGGTTAAACCCACAGAGTAGCCTGTCACTGTCTGTAGCTATCAGAACTTACGTGACAGGAAGGCAGAAAGATAGTCTGGACCAGCCATGGCTATATCAGATTAACAAAGGGGAGCTAAATTTTAGCACGTCTTTACCCCAATCATATAATTGAGACCATTATGTTCATTCTTGTTTTAGGTAACATCATTGTGACAGGGTGAATAAACGTCGCCAGCCATATACCTGGCAAACCTATGTTTAGGTTTGCAGTGCAGCAGTGACAAGGTTAAGTTTCAGTTGAGAGGGCTGCTTAATTAGTCTGATCCCAGCTGCCTCATCAAGGGGCTTTAAAAACACCAGGCTAGACACACATGGGAGCTAGCTGGCATGGAGACAGGAGTGAAATGCTGAAGTCAGATTACTGCAACAAGGTCTGTTTTCAAAGTACATGTTTGATGAACTGTCTGTGTCCTGCATGCTGAAAAGAAGCTGTCTTGTTTTTCTATGCTGAAGAGAAGCTGTTTTATTCTTGTATGCTGACAAGAAGCTGTTTTGTTTTTGTGTGCTGTATTTTTTAAGGCTCAATAAATAAGCCTTATCAAGAAAACCCGCGTGTGGTTGCATGTACCCTGAAACATATGGTGTCAGAAGTGCCGGGATTTTGAGAGGCCCCTGCAGTTGAAGGGCCACACACACAAAAAAAAAATGGAAAAACTTTTAAAAGCGTTTCTGTTCGAGCAGGCTCGACTACAGGCAGAGAGAGAGATGAAAGACTATTGCAGCAGCAAACCCAGCTCCTAAGCCAGCAGCAGGAAGCACAGGATGAGCGGATGGCCAGGTTGCTGACGCAATTCCAGGGGTCTGCCAGTCCAGAACTTACTAACAAACCCCCAGTCCTCCTGAGGAAAATAGCTCTGAACGAGGATCAAGAGGCTTTTCTACTGACGTTTGAAAGAGTTGCTGAAGCCCAGGGCTGGTCTGCAGATCGCTGGGCAACCGCTTTGGCCCCGCTCCTCATAGGAGAAGCCCAGGCTTCATATCAGGGCCTCCCAGCGGACCAGGCAATGGATTACAAACAAGTAAAAGCCGCCATACTAAATCGCTTAGGTCTGACCCCAGAGACCTACCGGCAGCAGTTCCAGAGCCTGAAGTACACCGCTAAGATGAGACCCCGAGTCCTCGCTCAGCGGTTATTGGATTTGTGTACTCGCTGGATACAACTCGAGGAGTGCACTAAGGAGGCAATTCTTGAGCAAGTTGTTTTGGAACAATTCCTACAGGTAATACCCCCTTCCGCACGCTCTTGGGTAAAACACCATGCTGCTGAAACCCTAGCTTTGGTGGTTCGACTCGTTGAGAACTTCCTTGGGGCCGGGGATCAGGCAAGTGTCCGGGACAGGACGGATCCGACTACACCGCACTTGCGGATGCCCAAAGAGGGAGTCCGGGCAATGGGGAAACTACCGACCATCCATACACCACCGCCAAGTTCCACGGAAGGAGCAGTCCTTCCAATAATGGAATGGTCCAAATGCCGGTCACTGCCGAGAACCTCCTCCACTTTCTGATGTTGACTCGTCGCCACATGAGAGGAACTTCGGAGGACGTCGCACACAGGACCCATTGGAAGCCTGGTCTCCAGTTTCCGGCCCAGCTGAGCAATATCCGCGTCATCCTCCGGCGAGGGAACCCTCTCTATGTTCTGCCTGCGGAGAACAAGGCCACTGTTACATGGACTGTCCACAGATGGATTGTTCCTTCAGTAGGACTGTCGCCTTGGCCTTCACTGGAGAAAATTACAAGCCCTGGCTACTTCCAGCCCAGGATGGGGGTAAAACCGTCAAGGCCCTTGTAGATTCAGGCTCTGGGAAAACTCTGGTCTTCCAGGAACTGTTACCGCCTAACGTGTGTTCTTTTGACTCCCCATGGAGTATAGAATGTATACAAGGCGATGCAAAACGGTATCCGACGGCCAAAATCCAGCTACAGGTAAAAGGTCAGGAGGCCTACCTTGAAGTAGGAGTCGCTCCTTGGCTCCCTGCCCCGTTGTGCTCGGCCGGGACTGGCCTTTCTTTTAAGACCTAATGGCTCCAGTCTCTCACGAGGAGCCTTATTCTATGGCTCAGGAGAACCCTGGTAAACTGTTCCCGTTCTCGGCAGACCTTTTCCCCAGTAGACACTGGGTTCCAAAGACTCGGAAGCAAAGACGCTTTGACAAACAGGACTGGTTGCAGAAATCTGGGTCTCAATGTGACCATACTAGTAGCCAGAAGTCACAAGTGATGGCTGGGGATGGCCAGAAGGAGAGGGATATGGGCCCTGGAGATTTACCAGACATATACCTCCCTGATTTTCACCAGAGGCAAAGGGAAGACCCAGTCCTTGCTAGACAATATGATAAAGTGGTAAAAATTGATGAGCAGATATTGAATGAACAGGGGGTGATAGTATTCCCCATTTTGAATGATCAAATAATATCCTGTATAGGGTGAATTGGCAGACACAAACAGGGGAGGTCACCAGACAGATATTGGTTCCCAAGGCGTTTGTTAAATCTGTGTTCACTCCAACCCATTCTGTCCCTTGGGGTGGTCACCTTGGTAGGGATAAAACATTGGACCGTATTTCGTCCCGATTCTATTGGTCAGGGATGCATAGTGATATTGCTAAGTTATGTGTGGCATGTCCTGAGTGCCAGCTAACTAGTCCGAAGGGACAAAAACCAGCCCCTTTGGTTCCTCTACCCTTGGTGTCAGTTCCTTTTGAGAGGATTGGGGTAGAATTGGTAGGATCACTAGAACCTTCTGCGAAAGGACACAGGTTTATTCTTGTAATAGTTGACTATGCAACAAGATAGCCTGAGGTGTTCCTCCTGAGGACAGCAACGGTGAAGCAAGTAGCCAACAAGTTGTTGGAGCTGTTCTCGTGGGTTGGACTTCCCCAAGTTATGTTGACAGACAAGGTACAAATTTTATGGCTAAACTGATGCAGGATGTCTTAAAATTACTAGAGGTCAAGTCTGTCCGGACATCGGTCTACCATCCACAGACTGACGGATTGGTGGAAAGATTTAACCGAACTCTAAAAGGGATGCTGAGAAAATTTGTAGATTCAGAGAAGAGAGCTTGGGATGAACTTCTCCCTTTTCTGCTGTTTGCAGTGCGGGAAGTTCCCCAGGCCTCCACGGGATTCTCTCCATTTGAACTGCTGTATGGCCGCTAACCCCGGGGTATCCTAGACCTCCTAAAGGAGTCCTGGGAGGAACAGCGGTCCCCTTCTAAGAATACCCTGCAATATGTATTGGACCTTAGGAAGCACCTAGATGTGGTCGGTCATTTTGCTAGGGAGAATCTTAGATCAGATCAGGACAGTCAGGATAGACTCTACAATCAAAATGCTCATATGAGAGTGTTTCACCCGGGAGACCAGGTGATGTTATTGTTACCCAGTTCTGAGAGTAAACTCCTAGCCAAATGGCAGGGCCCATTCGAAGTACTCCGCCGCACGGGTGATGTGGATTATGAGATCGCTCAACCAGGGTCCAGGAAGGGTAAACAAATTTACAATGTGAACTTGCTGAAACCCTGGAAGGTGCAGCGGGCTCTATTCATCCACCCGGTGGAGGAGGAAATGGACCTGGGTCCTCAGCCCCCACGGGGGGACATCGGTGGTGACGAGAAAATCCCAATGAATAGACAATTGTCCTCTGAACAAAAAGGGGACTTGTTAGAAATAATTACATAATTCCATGATGTTTTTTCTGATTTGCCAGGGCAAACTAATTTAGTTTCACATGTGATAGAGACAGCACCTGGGGTAAAAGTACGCTCCCATCCTTATAGGTTGCCTGAAAGTCGTAGGGCCCTGGTGGAGAAGGAGGTACAAGAAATGTTACACTTAGGAGTGATTGAGGAATCATGCAGTGAGTGGTGTAGTCCACTAGTTATGGTCCCTAAACCCGATGGGAAGGTAAGATTTTGTGTGGACCTCCGAAAGGTCAATGCGCTATCCAAGTTTGACGCATATCCGATGCCAAGGGTGGACGAGTTAATTGACGCCCTTGCTAACGCGGAATATATATCCACGCTGGACTTAACAAACGGATACTGGCAAATACCTTTAGAGGAAAAGTCCAAGTGCAAAACAGCCTTTGCCACTCCCATGGGTTTATACCAGTTTGTGACAATGCCATTTGGACTGCATGGAGCCCCAGCCACATTTCAGAGACTCATGGATAAAGTGCTGAGACCTCATAGGGCTTATGCCGCAGCCTACCTAGATGACATTGTAATTTATAGTAAACACTGGCGGGCCCATCTAAATAAGCTGAAAGCGGTCCTCAAATCACTGAGAGGCAGGGCTCACAGCCAACCCTAACAAATGTGCCTTAGGTAAGGCGGAAACCAAATACTTAGGGTATGCAGTAGGAGGTGGAAAAGTAAGGCCACTAGCTGACAAGGTAGCTGCCCTGAAAGAAGTTCCGACCCCCCCAAACAAAAACGCAGGTACGTTCTCTGCTGGGTTGAGCAGGGTGCTATCGGCGGTTCATCCCAAACTGGAAGTTGCAGCCCCATTAGCGGACCTCACAAAAAAAGTGTGCCCCTACACAAGTGGTATGGTCAAGGGAGTGTGAGAGAGCCTTTGAGGACATAAAAAGGTATCTATCAGAGGGTCCCGTCCTTAGAAGCCCAGACTTTAACAGGCCTTTTGTAGTGCAAACCAATGCATCAGAGATAGGGCTAGGGGCAGTGTTGTCACAACAGTTTGAGGGAGTGGAACATCCGATCCTTTTTCTGAGTAGGAAATTGTTCCCAAGGGAAAAAAACTACTCCGTAATTGAGAAGGAATTCCTCGCAGTAAAGTGGGCAATTGAGGCCTTGAGGCATTACCTGACGGGAGTCCATTTTACGTTGGTAACAGACCATGCTCCATTAAAGTGGTTAAATACTATGAAGGACTCCAATGCTAGATTGACCAAGTGGTGTATGGCCCTCCAACCCTTCTCATTTGAGATTCAGCACAGGACTGGAAAAGAAAATGCAAATGCTGATTTCTTTTCTTGAGAAGGGGTGGATGGTCGGGCTTCAGCCGTGCGTGGCCCCAGCCACACACTAACAGGGGAGGAATGTGACAGGGTAAATAAACGTCACCAGCCATATACCTGGCAAACCTATATTTAGGTTTGCAGTGCAGCAGTGACGAGGTTAAGTTTCAGTTGAGAGGGCTGCTTAATTAGTCTGATCCCAGCTGCCTCATCAAGGGGCTTTACAAACACCAGGCTAGACACACATGGGAGCTAGCTGGTCAGGAGACAGGAGTGAAATGCTGAAGTAAGATTACTGCTACACGGTCTGTTTTCAAAGTACATGTTTGATGAACTGTCTGTGTCCTGCATGCTGAAAAGAAGCTGTTTTGTTTTTCTATGCTGAAGAGAAGCTGTTTTGTTTTTGTATGCTGACAAGAAGCTGTTTTGTTTTTGTGTGCTGTATTTTTTAAGGCTCAATAAATAAGCCTTATCAAGAAAACCCGCGTGTGGTTGCATGTACCCTGCAACAATCACGTTATGAACTGAGATTTAACTGAGCTTTGAACATCTGGCATTAAATGACAAAGAAAGAAGATACATGTAAGTACTTACACTCCTTGTCTACTCTGCTAACAAAGGTGGCAACAATGTTGGTTGATAGCAATAATGTTGCATTTTCCAAATTAAAATAATTTAAAAAAATCTTAAATGGGGGTTTTACGTGATCTTGATTACCGATCTTCCAACCTGCAAATAATGACTGTTCCCTAGACCAAAATCACTATTTAAATGTATACAAGAATAATCAGTATCTATTAGACATTTCTGGTGTTATTCATTAGGACAGAAATTAGGTGCTAAAACAAAACAAATCCAGTAATCTGCTTGAAATATTGCTTGTGTTTGTCACATTTTTCAAATGATATTCCTGTCATTCTGTAGTTGGATTTCAGTTCACTGCATTAGAGGCTTCTTATTTATATGCAAATAGTACAAAATAGGAGTGCTTGTGCACATTTTTCAATCCTCCCCTGTATATTTATTAAATGAAAGCATAGTTAATGTGCTTGCTCAAATACGAGCTTTACTTTATAAAAATTCAGTTTATAAATTGAAATGATGAAGTTCAAAACCTTAGCTTGGATAATCATTTAAATGGTAAAAATGGCAAGCTTTACATTGTGTCCATATGATTTTGTCATCAAATGTATTAAGGGTAGAAAAGATAATGTGAGATAGAAATACCAGACGCTTAACTAGACTAGCCAAATTAATGACAAATTCATTAAAAGATTACTAAAAAGACTAAAAGACTTTGGAATAGTGCTAACACCAACATGTACGATCAATGTTATGCATGCTGGTGTTTACATTTAAATTATTTTCCAGCCATCATTTTATAAATACAAATGTGATAGTGTGCTAGAAATGTGAACTAAAAAGAAAAAAAACATTGTTTTGTGTCATCAACCCAAATAATAATTATAAATGTGTTAAGAAATAGAACCCACATGTGTAAGATACAGAGAAACATAATAAGTGGACTGACTGTTGACTGGAAGGGGTACGTGAGATGGCATAACAATTGCCCTCTCCAGATGGCTTGGTAGGGCTCTCTAAATGAGTACAGAAATAAACCACTCCGTGGATACATGGCTGCTGGCAGTGAATCCCGTGGTCAGGGTTTGCCGCCGTCCTTTTCTCAAGAAAGCCACGGCCGTGGGGAAAATAAAACAAGCAACAATAAAGAATGGTTCCATCAAAGCCAATTAAGTGGCTTATGGCTTAAATTAAGAAATACTACAGACAAATCGACAAGCTACAAAACAAAGAGAGAAAAAACTGTGCAATGAAGTATTGCAATTTTACATTACGTTTCTTAGGGCAACCAAATACTCCCTTGTGAATAATGATGCAAAATTTCTATATGTATTGACCGCACCATGCCCATATCACATCATTTCAATAATGCATTCTGGATACCTCCTTCTTTTCTACTAGTTCACTATTTTTTTTATTAGTTTAGCCATGTATCCTCTTGGCTACTAATCTGCCCTGCCTAACACATAAGACCTGGTACTAGTGCAGGCAGTGTTAGGGTTAATCTGGGATCCACTGCAGTAAACAACTCCCTTGAGTGGCAAAGGGGGTGGGCCTGAGGCCTCTGTGCTGCCCTATCAGGGGCTCAGACCTAGGACCCTCCCCCTGGGTACAAAAGCGACTGTAGATCCAAATTTAGTGTGTTGGGGGTGTGAAGCCAGGGCTCTGGCCACCTTCCTTCCCTCTCCCACAAGGGAGTGGGATACTACCTCTTACTCCACCAGGGAGTAGGGGAGCAAAGGATACACCTTTGGGGCCTCAAGCCTTGATGGTTGAGTCCAGGGACCTTAAGAAGAGTGCTTTTATACTCCTCCCTTTGACTGCAGTTTATCAGGGGGAGTGCAAGATGGTTTTTCCTGCAGGGACTGCACCCAGCACTGATGAGGCCTGTGGGGAATGGAGGCGCTACACCCATGTGCGAGATAAGAGCTCTATTCCTGAAAGCCTGTCCTGTCTTCCCCACTACCATCAGGGTACACTCAGCAATCCTGTAAGCCTCACAGGTACAGCACAGTGTGAGTACAGGTAACAGGAAATCTCCCAGAGGGTGGGGGAGCACCTGTTACATTAGTATATAGTAAAAGGTTAATACACAGTATACACATGAAATAGATGGAAAACACTCCACCAATTCCCCTTATCATATTTAATACTGGTCAATCACAAACACTTGCCAGTACATTGTACATTTGGTGCGTGTTGACATGGATTCTATGTGTCAGTATTAACCAGTAAACAGTTTAGTATCTCAACTTTGTGACAATATAACCAGTAACATTAACAATCATAATTGTTCTTCTTATTTTTGCTGAGTGAGAGAGTGGGCAACATGCCAAACAATTCACTGTTTCTTGGAGACACCGCCCTGCAGTCAATGTAGCCATATAAAGGCATTACTTTAAATTAATTGTAGTAGCGGTTCCCAAATTTATATGTATTTTCCCATACTGAGTTTGGAACCCATATGTCAATGTTTCCATCCTAGCCATATCCCATAGATTTGCTCTCCAATTACTGACCTTAGGAGGGTTAACAGACTTCCACCCCTGCATAATCAATACCGTAACCTCTAAAAACATGTGGTTTAGTATATTTTGGGCTCCCCTCCCGCTACAATCGGTCTTTCTGGGGGATCCACCAGATCTTTGTGGATTTTGGGTAGTCAGTATAATACAGGGGTTACTGGATACTTTATTTTTAAAAATCCCTTGTTTTATCATCAATCAAATTGGCACCTGTACAGGCAACTGTTGTGATCTGGATTTGAGAGTTGTTTCAAGCCCTCTACTATATATTCCCTGATTAGTGAGTGCATGTATAGCACTCAATTTTGTTTAGGGTCATGTATCCTTGTTAATAACTGTGAACTAGTACACATATTATAGAATAAGAATAAGGATTCTGCCTGATAATTAAATTATATGCCTGAACTGCTGCATGTGTGGTACTCCAGTAACATCGGTTGTGACAGATCCAATGCGATAATTCTTCCTCTAATTATAGAGGTAAACAAGAATTTTAATCAGTTAGTTTTAGGACCTGCTAATGGCCATGCCTTGGTGTGGCTAGCAGGCTTATAAAGCTTTGGCCAAAGGGTTTAATTAATTACCATTTTTCAAGAGATATATAGGTATTTCACTGTGTATTTTTGTCATATTGGATGTAGCTTTGGGCTTCTTTGTTTTTTGTTGTATTCCAGTAACATCCCAAAATTAGGATATACATTAAAGGGTTAAATATTGTCATGTCTTCTGGTGACTGGAGGACTTCTTTCCCTGCATGATGCGATTTACATTACTTCCCATATGTTTTTATATATATATTTATTTTATTTTTTTGTGAATTTTTGATATTTAGTATTTATTCCTTTTTTTCCACTTTAGTTTGGTGATAGTATTACCCCTTAAAATCAATACACGTACATGAGTTTACATATACGATTACGCCATATTCAAATATAACAATCTTTATAAGTATATAGTGACAGGTTTAAATTAGCCAGTAGTGTTGTAGCAACTAGACTTAGTCAGGAATTAAAAGAAGAGCTGGTGAAATTGTATAGAATGTAATGATGGATACTTTTTAAATCAGAAAGTTTCAGGTTGGTACCGAATACTGACATTTGAGAGAACCGAGTACATTGTTTTGCTTTTTATGAGCAATGTATCATAGTGAACGCTAAGGACAAGATTTCATTGTATTGTACTGTATGTCTTTATTTATATAGCGTCATAAATGTACATAGCGCTTCACAGTAGTAATACATGTCATATAAATAACAAATAATATAAATAACAGATCATGGGAATAAGTGCTTCAGACATACTGTAAAAGTAACATTAAGGAAGGAGTCCCTGCTCCGAGGAGCTTACAATCTAATTGTTAAAAGTGTCAGCTGATTTTCTAACGCAGATCGGCTAAGTGTACTCAGATTTTGGCACGCCATTTTAAAATGACGGTTTGTACGCTATGTAGGGGTATAAAAAGGGTCTGGGCTCACTAATTAAGCAGTATCCCTGACAAAGGGCCAACCCCGAAACGTTGTGATATTTCTGTATGTCTGCTATTAAATCAATTATTATTGTTGGAACACTTGTGTCGGCAAGTTGCATTTGAGTTCAGAGGGGATTCATTGATTTTCTCAATCTGATTGTGTGTCAAGAGAGGAATGTGGCTTTACTTTCTGGTCTAGTGGCTCAATGTCTCATTTGAAATTATTGATAAAATGTAATCCTAACCTCCAATTTCTCAGACAGTTGTTGCATTGACATTCATGTATGAACAAGTCACTAAAATCTACAATGTTCCCTCTTCGCATAGCAGTCAGTAAGGTTCTGAATTCCGGTCTGGCGTATGGGCTCTGATCTTTGATTCTAGTGCATGGAGTTAACCATTGCACTCTGCTTAGTTTGTTTCTCCTCAGCCTATACCAGTATTTAATAGCTAGAGTAGCTAAGCAATGTACTTGCCAGGTTAGTCTATCTCTAGGTATCTCATGAAAAAAGTCGTTCAGAAACTAGGATTCCTTGAATAGTGAACTCTTCGAGTGTTACCAAGTGAGAATTATTAGGCCTTTGGTACCAATAAGGGACACCTCCTTCTTTAGCGGAATGTTTTACTACTATCTGTCCCTCACAGACTGCACAACATAGTCCTACTTTATCTGCTTGCAAGCAAAGATTATGAGAATGAATTACAGGATTTTAAAGGATAAAAATGAAGTGAAAATGACCAAGTGTACATGACGAAGTCCTAAATAAAGTATCCAAGTGAAATATAGAAGTGGAAGGCTATGCCTGTATTTGTCGTGTGGGGGAGCAGGAACGCTGGCCCTGGCTTTCACTCTCCCTCGCTGCAGCAGGCCGATTAACTAATCTAAGCTGAACTATGCTTTTAAATACCAGACACTTCCCAGTCTCCATTGTAAAATCAGAATGCTAGCCCACACTTTACAATACTTTCCGCTTCATTCAGCTCACGCTTCAGCTCAGCTCTGAACCATTCATGCTCCTCAGCCTGGTTCAGTTGGGTATTTATCAGGCTGTGTTGTCTTATGCTTACTGGGTTCACCATACAGCCTGCTGCCTTTCATTTGGCTGCTAGGCATCGCTTTGTGCTTGGTTCCTCCCCTCGCATCCTCTCTAACCTGGCTCTGGGCTTGTCGCCTCTGGCCCATCTTGTTTTCCTGACTCCGGGGTCATCGATTCCGGTTATCCTCTCTAACCCAGCTTGGGGCTCGTCACCTCCGGCTATTTCCTCTAACCTGGCCCTGGGCTCCTAGCCACCCTATCTATTCTGTCTCCTATTCTTAGGTGAGCTTGTCCATGCCCAGACGCTTTCCCCTTCCCGTGGCTGCACAGCTTCATATTCATACCTGGTCAACACTGCGGGCGTTCATTGCTGTCCTGTCCTGTAAATTCTTATCCCCTAATCAGTGCTAAATGCATTTAGTATATTTAGTAGGACGGTCAGCGCTACAGTCATGGTTCCTCACAGACGGTTCCTCACAGACTTCCTCCACAGGGTTTTTTCCTGTCCTGCCTGCTGCTGCGCTCTCCTTGTGAGTTTAAGGTTGTAACAATATTTTTTGGTCTCTTACCTTCAGCCCTACACCTACTACATAAGGGTAATAAAGCCAAAGCTTCGAACGCTATCATTCATCATCAATTCATTACCTACAGTATGTACACACACAAGTTGAAGGCTATGTCTGTATTTCTCATGTATGGGAGTAGTAACTCCGTTCCTGGCTTTCAGTCTCCCTCTCCTCAGCAGGCCGATTGACTAATCCCAGCTGAGCTATGCCTGTAAATATCAGGCATTTCCCAGTCTCGAATGCTAGCTGCAAAATCAATATCCACCATCCACCCCATCTCCTCCTTTTCATACTCCCTACTCCTTGTGTGAACCTCTTACCCTCTGCCCTACACCTTCTATGCCAGGGTAATAAAGCCAAAGTTTCTAACTTTATCATTCGTTACCAATTAATTATCTACGTACACAAAATACAAATATATATTTGTGGTGATTACCTAGTCTATAGTCTCAAACCAGCTTAGCCATTACAACCAACCTCACACTGATGATACCCATCAAGGTTGAAACATGTCTGTGAGTGGGTTTAATGGCTTTGCATCTCATCCCAGCCTCTGTCTAAAAGCTGTGTTTAAAACAGCATGAATTGGCTTGAGGATTTGCTTGTGTAATACGAGCTTGAGGTTATTAAGAATTTATTTTAGTGTTAGGACCCTTGAGATGTGGTCTGCCTTGGAGGGGCTCAAGGGCTCACAACACTTTGGCCAAAGGGTTAAACTAAAAGACCATTTAATTAAAAAGATATATATATATATATATATATATATATATATATATATATATATATATATATATATATATAAGCACACAGTGCCACCTTTTATCTCAAGCTCACATTACATGAACAACCCTTAGCCAATGCATGCTGCTTTAAACACAGCTTTTAAGCAAGGACTTGGGAGATGCAAAGTCAGTTAACACACTCACAGACATGTTTCAACCTTGATGGGTATCATCAGTGTGAGGTTGGTTGCTGACATTTGCTCATTTGAGATTAAAGAGTACGTAATCACCACATTTATTAAGGTTATGGTGGGTAAAAAAAGTGACAAAAACCCTCCACAGTATAGCATATAGCAACTGTAAATATTCCTGTATATTCATTTGCATGTCTTAGACAGGTCTGCAACCCTGTCTTTCACCATTATCGCTCAGCACACAGCACTTCCACTGCAGCAAGGGATTCTGGGAAATGACATGCAAATGAGCACACAGTGCCACCTTTTATCTCAAGCTCACATTACATGAACAACCCTTAGCCAATGCATGCTGCTTTAAACACAGCTTTTAAGCAAGGACTTGGGAGATGCAAAGTCAGTTAACACACTCACAGACATGTTTCAACCTTGATGGGTATCATCAGTGTGAGGTTGGTTGCTGACATTTGCTCAATACTACTCTTTAATCTCAAATGAGCAAATGAAGTATTTTGAGACGAAACGCGTAGGGAGTGTCATGTGGACGTGATATTGTCCAGTTTTATTCAATATCACTCACTATTCTATATACGGGACTATATCTTTTAATTTGGAATGCACTGATCCCAGCCGGTCATTTGCTGCACTTGTGGGGACTGTCTCCGTTTGTATCCTGTGACGTCATCGAGTTCTCACGTGACTTGGAGCTGAGAACTCACTGCTATGACGCTGGATCTGGAGGAAGGCAGCGTCCCTCATGTTCCCCGGCACTCGGAGGCTATTATTGAGGCTGCTGCAGTTCACCCACACCGGATACTTCACTGAAGTCACCCGATACCTGGTTCCTGCGTCTGGCTGGTGATTGAGTTGTACTCAGAATTGCTTTTTATTCCGTTATGTTTCTGAGTGTGTTCTTCATATCTTTTACTCCATAAACTATTTGTTATACTTTTTTACGCTATGAGTGCGTCTGTTTTTTTCTGTTTTTGTATATATATATATATATATACAGGTAAACCCCATTATAGCGCGACCCGTTATAACGCGAATTCGGTTATAACGCGGTTTTCACGTGGCTCCCGTTTTTTTTAAATTATTTTTTTGTAAAAATGTAATTTTTTCTTCTTTTCTTTTTGAGGTGGTCGGGCAAAATTGGGACAAAACATCCGCCCCCTGCTCACAGCCCCCCCTTGCTCAAAGTACACCCTGCTCACACAGTACCCCCCTGCTTACAGTACCCCCCCTCTCTCACAGTATCCCCCCCCTGCTCACAGTACCCTCCTGCTAAAAATATCCCCCCTGCTCAAACAGTAACCCCCTCCCTACTCACAGTAACCCCCTTCTCAAACACGGTGTTCACACGGTGCTCTGTGGGCGCTCTGTGCGGCTTGTGAGATGTGGGCTGCCTGTTCCCCCTGCTCCTCTGCAGTTCCGTTCCAGCGGGGTCATGTGACGTCACGGCACGGCACATGGCTCATGTAAACAAAGCAGGGACGCCACAGTCTCTTCTTTGAAAGCCGATCCCATGCACATGCGCAGTGCGATTGTAACACAGCAGTGATATGCTGGGTATTCCTAAAACTAACAGAGACGGGGAGCAGAGCTGCCAGATGCCAGGTAAGAGCTGTGTGTGGTTGCCGCTGCCCCACCGGGTCTGGGAACGCTGGGAGAGTTCTCAGCTTTCCCTCCGGCAGACGCGGTAGCAGTGATGCAGCGGCCATTTTTTATTTTTTTTAATTTCGCGGCGGCCATTTTGTTTTTTCGCGACCCCGTTACTAACGCGGTGGTCTCGGGTGGACCCCGAGGACCGCGCTATAACGGGGTTCACCTGTATGTATGTGTATATATATATATATATATATATATATATATATATATATATATAACAAAGAAAAAAGCTGCGCCTCTAAAGAACATATACAATGAATATATATATATATATGCTATAACAATATGATGTAAATATGGATGAATATCTTAATTATATAAGCAATATATACACATATATGATATTGTGGACCTATATTAGTATCAGGCCCACAAAAACATGAACAATAGTATATAAAAAAGAGCAAAAAAAGGATAAACCAGTCCTCAAATAGTCCAATGAATGGTATAGGTGCTGGTATGCAGGGTCTCCGGCAGCTCTCAATATGGACCAACCACGTCCACAAGATATCTAAAAAGGAAAAAAGAGGAGAGAGCGCACGCCCATAGCGTATAAAAGTATTTAATGAGGGGGAGGGGGGAGAGAGGGGGGTAAAAAACGCACTTACAAAAATGCAATAAAATCAAGCATATGTGATATATAATAATCACCACCATCCGGTTTTTCTCTAGACTCTTGGGGCAGTCCCAGGCTCCGTTGGTAAGGGAGCAACGTCACAGCAGATTCCCAGGGCTGGTAACACCATCCGGTTAGACTGCAGACTTTTGGGGCCGTCCCAGGCTCCGTTGGCAGTGGAGCAGAGTCCCTTTGAGAAAGTTAGCCGTGACTGACGAAACGCGTCAGGGAACGTCGTGACGTCAGACGCACAGACATTGGAGTCTACACGAAGCGCTGGAGCGTATTGATCCAGGCGCGAGTGCTATAGGCACCACTACTACGGGACCTCTTTCTTGGACTATTATACAGCACACCTGCCTTGTGAATTTGCTGGGACTCTGCTCCATTGCCAACGGAGCCTGGGACGGCCCCAAAAGTCTGCAGTCTAACCGGATGGTGTTACCAGCCCTGGGAATCTGCTGTGACGTTGCTCCCTTACCAACGGAGCCTGGGACTGCCCCAAGAGTCTAGAGAAAAACCGGATGGTGGTGATTATTATATATCACATATGCTTGATTTTATTTCATTTTTGTAAGTGCGTTTTTTACCCCCCTCTCTCCCCCCTCCCCCTCATTAAATACTTTTATACGCTATGGGCGTGCGCTCTCTCCTCTTTTTTCCTTTATATATATATATATATATATATATATATATATATATATATATATATATATATATATATATATATATATATATATATAGGCACTGTACCGTGTATCTGTATTAATGGATGTAGCACTGAGCTCTGTCTGTGTTTCATGTTCTGTCTCTGGTTTTAAATATATATATATATATATATATATATATATATATATATATATATATATATATATATATATATACACACACACACACACACGTATATACAAACAATAATATTAACTTTATTTCATATGACACTTTTCTCCCAATGTGACTCAAAGCATTTCACAATTACAATATAGTGCGCAGTACATAGCGCTGAACATAGTTTTTTTACAGGCACAGTCCCAACAAACTTACAATCTATGGAGGCCTAGGAAGATAAAGGAAATTGCCCAAGGTCACAATGATTTGACATTGGGATTTATATCTGGGATCCTCAAAATGTTTGTCCACCTAATGTGAGCATGTATTTAAAATGTAATGTTAAATAAAGTTGCAAGCATCTCTAATAAGAGAAATAAGTGGTTCCTTTACCAATCTTTTACATATACCTATAGAAAGTGAAAGTGTAGCACACCAAGTGAAATTTCATACATATATCAACTTAAATAATATAATTAATCTAAATATATAACCAGTGTTTAAAATATCAATATAGATGACAAATGTAAATAAGTAGCTAAAATAATTGCTACAAAAAGAGTGAGAGAGAAAGGAACCCAACTTGTAGCACTCAGACCCCCTGTCTGAATGATTAATATCAGTCTGAATGATTAATGTCATGATGATGATTAACCTACCCATTAGCACCTCTACCCCCCTTTCCCCCCCACCTGTCCATTACTACAGCTACTATAAGCTGAAGCGGAGTTTCCCTACAGTGCGCTAGTTACAAAAAGAGTGACCATGGCTCCCAGTAAACAAGAATAAAATTACATATTAAAAAAAAGTTAGGAAAAATATATATAAATTAATTTAAAAAGTGCTTAAAAGTGAAAAAATAATATAATTGGAACATAACTTTCCTGCTGGCACAACATTTTGACAATGACTCTTGGTCTACTGCTCTTCAAAAATAATCGCTTCACATCATGAATCTATAGAAAGAAAAAGAAAAAAGAAAAGCGCACAAGCACCATAATATAGTACATATGGCAAAAAAAAAAAAGGTGAGTATTGAATGTACAGAAATTCAATAAAGAAAGAAGCTTATCGTATTAGACTGTGGTTCAAGTTTTTCTAGTGCCGGCTGGCATAGCTCCATGTTCAATCAGCCGACTATACGTGATGTCTTCAGCAGTCTCCAAAACTCAGGATACCAAGCTCGGGTGCAACAGCAGATTTCTCCCGACCCCTAGATGCACCTTGAGAAAGAGCGCAAGCTCGAAACGCGTTGGTGGGGGCCCCAGGGCTCATTTTTTGTGTGCTATGCTCTGATCCAATAAACCTTTTTATTGGGAACACACTCTCTAGCAGTTTTTTCCTGTAGTGCTCCATCTCTCCTCATCAAACCTCTGAATATCCTGGAGAACAGGCAGCACACGTCCATGGAAGAAAAGACCCACAGAAGACCCATCTAACAGTGAGTGATTTGCTCCTTTTACACCACAGAAATCCTATTCAATGTATGAGACTGGACACAAGCGAGTGTGAGTATTCATCAATCAAGGGATGTTGCTCTTCCAGCTTATTGATGCAATGGAAGTGGTGTGATGCTTTAAAGGGTTATCAATCGTGGGACACTTCAAGGATTTGGAATTATGTCTTCATATACATTATCCAGCAAATGGTCAGGTCTGTGTTAGAGCACTATACAGTGTTGTTTACTCCCGACCCCTACAGACATCAGCTGTTCCACTCCATTACTGATTCGGAGACGCCGGATGATGATGTCAATTCATTGTGGTGACCAGTTCAAAGAGTTCCAAATTTCCATTGCGGGATATTATTACACATCATTCAGTGAACATGCAAATTATTTCGAAATAGCTAAATAGTAATCTCCAATGTTTTGTGGCGATGTGCGTAACCACTTCATCAGGATTTTTTTCCTTCATTAGCAACAACCCCCATTATATACCCACCCCCAAGCTTTGATTGGTTAAGAATAAAACACAACTAAGTCACTATAGAAAAATGAATTTTGCTATAGTGACTTAGTTTGGTTTTATTTTTAACCAATCACAGCTTGGGGATGGGTATAAACGGAGGGTTATTTCTAACGAATTGTTTTTAAAGAAACAATACAGTATTCCCTGCTGAATTGGCTATGAACATCACCACAAAACGCGTTGGAGATTGCTTTTGATAGTGTCACCAGATTAGGAGGCAGCAATTTTTAAATAATTTGTACATACTGCAGGACATTTAATAATATCCTTCCATGGCACTTTGGAACTCTTGGAACTGAGCGCCACGATGAACTAACATCATCAACCAGCATCTGAGGATCAGTAATGGAGTGAAACAATTAATGTCTGTAGTGATGGGGAAAATTCTGCCAATGCACCGAGAATAGTATCCTGAGTTCCAGAGCATGCTGAGGACATCACGGACAATTGGCTCATTGGTCGTGGAGTTATGCTAGCCAGCACTGGAAAAGCTTGAACCTCCAGTCTAATACGATAAGCTTTTCTATTGAATTTCTGTACATGCAATACTCATCTTTTCATGCCATGCATACAATATACTGTTTACTATATTAGTGGTCGTGCGCTTTTCTTTTTTGCTTTTATATTTATATATCTATAGAAGCTCTAGCAGTAAAATGGCTTTTGCTGTAATAGCTTTTAAATTATGTATTTAATATTATCTAACAAAAGCATTACTTCATGTGGCAGTCAACTAATTTATTTAAAAAAATCAAATTAATTGTTGTATGGAATACATATATTATGGTCCCATTGAGGTATAAAACACTTGTAGAGTCATATGGCTTATTCAATGTAACAATGTTTTATCACATATATTGAACATTATTCATGTAAATATAAGTTTGGTCATCACCAATACCTTATGTAGAATTTGTACCATATATATGTGCACAAAATAAATGAACATATATCTTACCTGCTGGATACTGATCGGGCTTTAAATACTCCTCCATTTGTGTGTCTTCTGATAATGTCAGCTACATCTGTATGGAACTTGTTAAGACGATATATTTTGAGACTTAGATCTCATTTGTTGATCTACCATTTCACTCTAAATTTCTACTTTGTGCACAGTTGGTTTGAAAGTCAGAGGATTGCATAATGGTTACAGCCTATCCTTTCAATATTTGTAATGTGTGAACAAAAATAGTATTGAGTAATACATAAGATAAAAACATTTTTTTTTTATTACCAAAGATCAAAAATGAAATCTATGTCTCTACATGGAGCTACTCTTTTCAGCAAAAGGCCACCTGTGATTTTAGTTTATATAGAGAGACTGATGTAACGGTGTTTTTTTGTTAAATGTAGGCCATGAAGTAGAATAACACTCAGCAATTCTGACAAAATGCTTTCTTTGTACTTAAATAATTTGTAATACAAAGACAAATATAAAGAAATTCGTCACATTTCCCATCCCAGTATCAAATAACTCCAAGCGTTTCTTAAAGTGGTACATTTACAAAAGGGGAACAAACCTGACACACTACTAGTCTGTAAACTTAGAACCATACAGAGCCAAAACCATATACATGCCCTAAGACTAAAATCAGGGTAAGTTTCTTACAATCCAGAAATAATTCCAGAATAGTTCTACGGATACTATAGTACTGTAAGGAATTGGGAAGCGCATCCCCCGCGGCGCACTCCCTCCTTACCTGATGGCTCGCGCAACCCCGCTGTCCTTACGGCGCGGGCGCGCTTCCGCAGGAACTATTCTGACGTCGCGGAGTCTGGCTCCGTTCCCCGCTTGCGATGTGCATCAACGTTGTGCGGCGCGCACACGTGATGCGTTTGCACCGTTCCAAGCTGCGTATCAACTCTCGTTATTATGCCCACCTGTCTCCTGTGTCTTTCCTCCTATCAGTGTCTCCGCGGAGTCCGTGCCTCCGCTCCACCCCCCTCTCTCATTGGTCATGCTCTCTCATATATGCTCAGCTGTGCCACTTGCACATTGGCTGAGCATAGTTCCAGTTAGCGCTGTTCTCCCACTTCCTGGTTCCTTGTCCTGCCTTGCCTTGTCTCAGTTGCCTTGTACCGAACCCGGCTTTACTTTGGACTCCGCACTTCTGGCTTACTGACCCGGCTTACCTCTGACCTTCCGCATCTCTCCAATCCCAACCACGGTTTATGGACCTCTACGCTCCTACTGGCTCCAACCCCTGACCACAGCTAAACGGACACTGACCATTCTACAGGCTCCTACCACAGACCTCGGCAAGTACCTGACCATTCTACTCTCTCCAATCCTGACCCGGCTTCCTGAACATCCGCACTCCAGACGTGGCCCCATGGCTGTGGGTGGCGTTATACCTATTCCCACCTCAGTACCGGGGTCCCACCTTGTTTGTGGTGAGCACAGCGTTACAAGTACTCTTTATGATGGGGACATACACCGAAGACTGGAAAGGCATTAGGCGCTTTCTTAGAGTCATACAATCTCCCGCACTTAACCCCGGAGTAGACGAGTAACTTACACAAGGGGATTACTCAGGAGGAGGTTATGGAAGCTATTAGATCAATCAAACCATCAAAAGCCCTAGGGCCTGATGGCTACACAGGCATGTTTGCAAACATTTTTATTCCGCACATGGTTAAAATGTTCAATAGCTTCTTAAAGACCAAAGTAATCCCTAAAGAGATGCTTAATACATTTATAATTCTAATACACAAGATGGGAAAGGACCCACTAACCTGTAAAAACTATCGACCTATCTCATTAATAAACCAGGATATTAAGATCTAAGAGAAGGTGATGGCAACAAGGCTGAACAGAGTGCTACCAGGCCTTGTCCACCCAGATCAACTGGGGTTTATTCCCAATAGACAGGCCCCGAACAACATTCGTAGAGTAGTAGACCTGATTCAGGTAGCCAAAAACACCAAGACTCCAATGAAGGTTTTGTCACTGAATGTAGAGAAAGCATTCGATAGAGTGAACTGGCTATGTCTGTTCAGGACCCTTAGAGCATTTGGGATTACTGGGAACTTCCTGAGCTGGACAAACTTATTGTACAGCTCTCCAACTGCCCCCATAAAAAGTTCTGGTTTGTTTTCGGTAACACTAGAGAATAAAAATGGCACGAGACAGGGGTGTCCACTTTCACCATTGCTGTTTGCTCTGTCGCTAGAGCCCCTAGCAAGCAGGATACGAGGGGATCAAGATAGGTATCGATGAATATAAAATTTAGCCTGTTTGCAGACGATATAATAACTATTTTAACCAAACCAATGACCACACTACCAAACCTGTACAATACTCTGGAGAAATTTGAAACAATTTCAGGATTCAACGTTTTAACAGTAGCAAATCGCAAGCCTTAAACATCAATCTCTCTCCAGAAGTGGTTAAACTCATGGACATTAATTTTAATTTCAAGTGGTATAAGGAAACAATTACCTGCATGGGGGTAAAAATTACGCAAAAATACAACACACTATACCAGACCAACTATCCAGACATGATTCCCATTTTAAAAAGGGACTTAGAAACCTGGTAAAAATATTCCATTTCATGGATAGGAAAAACGTAATCAATTAAAATTACACTCCTTCCTATACCTTTTCAGAGCACTCCCAATTAAGCTTAAATTTAAAGATATAGAGGACATACAAAAACAAACGATGACATTAATTTGGGGTAAATGCAAGGCAAGAATGAGGAGAGGTGTTTTCCTCCAGGCTAATGCTAGGGAGCGACTGGCTGTGCCCAGCTATTGGGAATACTTTCATGTGGCACAAATAGCTCAGATGGTTCTCTGGCACATCTTACAGTTCGATGGGTGAACATTGAGAATTACTACACCACACACACATAACTAGAGGATATAATGTGGATATCCAGGACCCACAGAGTCAAGGAAGGAAAGATACTCCCCACCACACACGTCCCTCGGAATATAGAATGCAACAGAGATAAAGAAAGGGTCAATGCAGCCAAATAACACCATGTTTCCCTTGTTTGGTAACCCCAGGTTTCTTCCTGGGCAAGGGAGGGAAAGCTTTAAATGATGGACACACCATGGAATCACAAAAATTAGAGATGTGATTGGGGAAGGAGTGGTTAAAACATTTGACTACCTAAAAGACGCACAAAACATACCGAATGCAGAACTTTTCCGTTATATACAAATTAGGCACTTCACCAAAAGCACACAACATAAAGGTATACCAAACACTAGAACATATATAGAAATGGTATGTATATGTGATCCACATGCCAAAAGCCTAATATCTAGTATATATCAAGAGTTGATACCAGAAGGGAGGGGTCTGAAAGAATCATATATACAACAATGGGAGGCAGACCTGGGGAAACCCAGGGACCCCGAGACATGGGGGGACTGTCACGGTAGCCCAGGTCTTTTAACACATTTATATTTAAGGGATCAATCACAAGGCAAAACAAGTCAGTGAAATAAATTGAGATTTTGATAAGACCTCGGAAACACACACATATACAAAATACAGAGAATATACACACTTACTGGGGTTGAGATCTAGCCCTTTCCTAGTTGCAGGGCTCCTGCTTCAACAAAAAGGCATTACCCTGTCTGCTCCGGTTGGTTCCAGCCTGCTGGCTAGGCCTCTCCATGCTTCTCTGTGTGAATAGTTCTTTCATTCAGAAGCACCTTTGAGAAGCCCGCCAGCAGCTGCTTGTCTCTTCAAATCTCCAACAGAAAAGAGAGAGCTGCTACACTTCTCTTCCTTATATAGGGCTTGCTGCCTAACTAATACACTGAGGGGGCTGGCAGCCAATTTCAGCATGGATTGTGGTTGTGCATTCAGTGATAGGAGGGGAAAATTCAAAACTTGCCAATAGAAATCGTGCCTATGAGTTTGACATCCAGCAACCATTTTCCTGGCCAGCCCCATATACCCTGTGTTCCTGGCTCCGCTGGGTCTATGTGAAACAAAGGCTTTTCATTCCAGATATCCTGTTCATAGCCCTTCCTCCTCACCATGTGCTACAAACCTGCTTTTCTTTTGCTATGCTAATCTACATCTGGCTGCCTTTTGTCACCAAACAGTTTTTTCCTCACAGGAGAAACACACCAGGCATTGTAGTTTTAAAATACAGCAACACTGAAACTTGATCCCTAGAGCTTGCACTGTACAATTTGGATCTAAAATGTGGGGTCTTTGAATTGGGCTCTAAAACCTGTTCAAACACACCAGCCCCTACAACCAATACAGTAACAGTAACATTTGATCCCTAGAGCTGACACTCTAAAACTGGGATCTGCGAGCTGGGATTCTAGAACCTGCATTAGCATGCATCCTCCTATACCCAGTTCTAATACCTTGCTGGCAGGCAATACAGGTTAACCTTGTTTGCTCCCAAATATCCACCTTTTTCCTCAAGCTCCAGAAGTCTCTGCCCTGCAGCTATTTCTCATAAGAGGCCACCCATACAAGGCAAACCACTTATAAGCTTGCACAAGCAGCTACAGGACCATGAGTCAAAGAGAATACAACATATAATGCCTTAACTGGCCCACTGGGCTTACATAGTTAACCACACACATGGTTCGTAGCTTATAACCCTATGGGGGACAGTATAAAGGGAATAGAATTTCAGGGCAACACGGTAAGTTACAATAGTAGACCCAAGAGCTGATACTCTCAGCCCTTGCCATGCGGTTTCAGGGGCAGCCAGCCGGGCTCCACCTTTATTAATGAAGGCCGGCTACCCCCTACTATCACAGGGACATATGGGAAGCCACAGCTTCGATCTTCATGAATACTGTGATTACGGGAAATAGTTACAAGCTACTGTATAGGTGGTATTTGATCCCATCCAAATCGATTAAAATATATAGACGGTATCTCCCCAATGCTTCAGATGGTGCGGTCAGGAAGGTACACTTCTGCATACCTGATGGCCTTGTGCACAGCTAAAGAGGTGGTGGAGGCAGGTATTCCAACTATTGAATACATTCCTGGGCTCACCAGATCACTGGGTGGCCCTATTGAATAATCCAATTTAGGCTATAGCTATTAGATCAGCGGTGCGCAAACTGGGGGGTGCAGATTCGCTGCGGAGGCACAGGGTTTACAGAGACCCCACGAGTTTCCCGAAGGCATTTAAATTAAGTGCACTCACCTTGCTTCTCTAGACGCGTCGCCATGGAAACGTCAACGTGACGTCATGGCGCCGACACCGGAGGCAAGGTAAGAGTCGGGGTGCGCGCAGAGAGGGGAACAGCCGGCAGGCGGCAAAGGAAAATAAGATTGCGCTCCCCTGTATTAGAGAATGTAAACTCTCTCTCCATATCATGTCAGTGGCACAATGCAGCATAGGAGATTTGAAGAAACCCAGCCCCAATCCTACAAGTGGTAATCGAAAGAATATGTCAGACCTTATGCTATAAAAAAAATTACAGCAATTCTTAACGATTCCTTAAAGAGATTCATGGCAGTCTGGGAACCTTAGCTGTATGCAATGAGAAACAGTGATAGATCGAGACTCTGTACTTTTTAGTAAATATGTTAAAACAGAGGGGGGGGGGGAAGTGTTCAACAGCAAAGTTATTGTAACAATGTGTTATGCAATTTGTGATGTAAGTAAAGCTACTTGTGCATCCCCCTACACCCCCCATACGCCTCCCTATTATTATTTCTGTACCCGTCTAACCCCCATCCCAACTTCTTATTTGCTGTACGCCAAAATGTGAACAAAATTAAAATGAATGGTTAAAAAAAAAAACGGTACATTTACATTTAGCAAATTTAAGTTCAGAGGAATAGTTTTGGACTAATTTTTCAAATCTCATTCATTTACTGAGGCTCTTATACTGTAAATGATGGAAACAAGTACTGGCCAGAAATGTCCCAGGATAAATAGGAGAATTTGTGGTTGCTTTCGTTGCTAGTCTAAAGATTATGTATGGTAGTATTGTGTTATTATTACTGCACAGTATGTCTAAAACTGAACTCCTCATATTTCCTCCTAAACCTGGCGCTGTACCTGATTTTATCTTCACAGCAAATGGAATTACCGCCTATGCAGTCACCAAAGCCCATTGCCTTGGTGTGACATTTGACTCCCTCTCTCCTCCTCCATTCACATTTATGGTAAAACTTGTCACTTCTTCCTCCATAACATTGCCAAGAACTGCCATTTCCTTTATCACTCTACTGTTCAAAACTAATCCATGTCCTTATCCTCTCCCGTCTGGATTATTGTAACCTAACCACCAATAGGCCTCCCTGCTTCACAACTTTCTCGTTGCAATTCTATCCAAAATTCTGCATCTAGAATCATTTTACTTTCTCCTAGAACAGTGTCTGCTGATCTCCACTTTAAATTCCACTCCTGGTATCCCATTAAGTTCTGGATCTCCTCACCATCAAGACTCTCCACTCTTCTGCTCGTTCCTATATACAGTATTAGCTTTGATTTCTTGCTATGCCCCTACACGTTTCATGGGTTCTGGTCATAACGGTGGTCTCCTTTCCACCTCTTTAACCTCCACTGCTCTCGTTCACCTTAAACCTTTCTCCTTCGCTGCCATGGTTCCTGTGGAACAAACTCACGCTCATTATACACCAATATTTTTATGAAGTGGCATAAGTGCTTTCAGTTTAAAAATAAAAAAGACATTTATTAAAGTTTCCCTGGATAGTTTGGATGATTTCAAATTGAATCTTATACACTGTAACCTTATTTACATGTGTAGTCAGGTCCCCCTCTTACCTCCAGGCTGCGTGAGGGGGGCGGCCGTGAGGTTGTAGCTGTGCAGGGAGCTGTCGGAGCTCCGGGGAGGTTTGGCACTGTGGGCGTGGCCATCTTGGTTGCGGGCGCATGCGCAGAAGACATCGCGCATGCGCAATGAGTTCCCAAGTTGTGGTGGCCATCTTTGTACACCATGTGCAGTATAGCGCAAGCGGCGGCGATTACACCCACAGATCCGCAGGTGAACTACAGCTCCCATGAGCCTCTGTGCTGCAGACCACATGTTGCCAGGCTGCCAATAGGGCTAAGGGAATCACGGCCAGCAGAGATAGGCGTTTGGTGTGAACAGAGGGACCACACCAGTGGGAAGAGGCGGGCACCTTCGCAGATGACGACGTTGCTGGATCATGCGGATCCCTGCTGCTAAGTCGGCTGCACCGGGTACTGGAGAACCCGGCAGGTACCTCAACTAAGTGAACCAACATTCCAAGGGATAGCGCTATTGGGGTGTACAATAAAGGTTGATATATATATATATATATATATATATATATATACCTGAGTGTGTGTGTATTACTGGTACTGTTCCTGGGAGGGGCTTATCCTGCTGCGCAAGGATCCCTTTCAGGTGTAGGCACTGCACCGAGCCAGACACACAGTCACTCCAAGCTCCCAGTGGCGGAGTCTCAGGCCTTCTGTGAGCCAACAGGTAACAGCAGTACCGGCAGCGCCTTTAGTTGTGGAGGAACCAGGGCTACATTTGGAGGCGCTGCTGAGATATCAGACCTGGGGTGCCCTATTACACAGTTTAAATTTTTTATTTTTTTTTATTTTTAAACACACCGTGTTCGTGCCCTCTCAGCAACAGGTCCAACACTGGGCCTTACAATATGGTGTACTCCCGCTCCACGTGGTCGGAGTGGGAGGAGTCCCCATCCTTATGTCTATAAGTACCGTTTACGACCACGCAAGAAACTCCCCAGGACTGGCCAGTGCCAGGATCCAAGTTCACAAACTTGGCCCCACTTTTAGTTCCAGTGCCATACTACTGGTCACCGACCACGAGATATGCCTGGAAGATGTCCCTCAGGTCAAAACCAATCTGAGGTCCTGCCTGAGGTTTACCCACTGATATACCCTGGTCTGTCAACTCCCATGGCCACGTCCACCCCAGAAATCTCCTCAGAGTTTCCCTATAAGACTGACGCAGCCACATCCGCCTACACCACTGGGAGATGGAGTCCCCCAGCCCCGGCTTCAAGTACCCCCACCCGAAGAGACATACCTCTACCCAGAGTGACATTCACCCCAAGTGCCCTGCAAGAGGCACCCCGCCAAGCCTCGACTCCACACCAGTCACCTTCCCCCAGCCAGTATGCGAACAGCCCCATACAAGCCACTACACCAGGGTCAGCATGCTACAGTCATCTGTCCACTGGTGGCTCTGAGTTTGGAGTGACCCTGTCGCAACTAGTGGAGGCCTTAATGATGTCTTCTCAGTCTCAGAACTATAGGAAGCTCAAGGCCTTCTCTGGGATAACTCCCACGCCCATGGAGCTGTTGGCTCAGTTTCTGGCTCTCCACCAAAAGGAGGGAGAAGAGTTGGTAAATGTTTACCCAATGTCTATAGCTATTCTTATAGGGGTTACTCTCTAAAAAGATCATCCCGGCCGCAGTGGTGAACAAGTATAGATTCAAACAACTCCTGAAAGGATCTTTGCAGTTACACCCCATTGCCCTTCTAATGGGAGGCGCCCCTCGAACCGCACAACCCTCCAACTTTATGGAGCTGATGAGCCACATACAGGAACAGGAGGTTCAAGTATATTTCCACACCCCCAAGAAACCTAAAGAGCCACGCAATGACAATCTCAAAGGGGTGGCGACCCCAAAACCCAAGGAAGCAGAAGGCTCCAAAGACGATGCTCCTCCCAAAGCACAAGCTGCCGTGTCCAGGACACCTAGGTGGTCAGATCCCTATCCGAGCCGGGACATCCATCCTGCTACTCGTTGCTTCAACTGTGGCCAAGAAGGCCATTGTCGGAAATGCCTTAGATGTATCTAGAGGAAGACACTGCCCACTCGTGCAGCCCCAATGGGCATATAAAAAGTTCAAGTCCCATGGGCCTCGTGCGCATGGACTTCTTATGCATCAAACCGGATTCAAGAGGTATCGAGAACGTGCTGGTGGTGACTGACCACTATACACGGTACGCTCAAGCCTTCCCTACCAAAGATCAGAAGGCAATAGCGGTGGCTAAAGTGCTGTGGGAGAAATACTTCATCCACTACGGTCTCCCAAATCGGATGCACTCTGACCAAGGTAGAGACTTCGAGAGCAAGGTCATCAAGGAGCTGCTTAAGCTGCTCAACATACAAAAGTCCAGAACCACCCCGTATCATCCAGAGGGAGACGCTCTGCCAGAGAGGTTCAATTGAACGCTGCTCAAAATGCTAGGCACTCTAAAGGGCTCATAAAAGACTGTGTGGAGCAGACACGTGGAAGCGATGGCGCATTCATATAATTGCAACTACTTGAATCCACAGGGTACACTCCTTACTTTATGATGTTCAAGCGAGAGGCATGGCTGTCTGTGGACATCCGTCTTCAGATATTTACCGATGGGGTACCCAATACTGCGCACTACAAGTACGTTCGACGACACCAAGACAACCTACAATGTGTGTATCAATTAGCGGAAAAGGCCTCAGCACAGCTGAACACTAATAACAAAAGAAGGTATGACCACAAGGTCAGATATCGTAAGGCCTGGAGATGCCATTCTCCTATGTAACCTAGGAAAACACAGCAAACACAAGCTGGCCAACCGCTATTGTGACGGGGCCTTGGAAGTAGAATCACAGATGCCAGGCCTCCCAGTCCACCGCATACAAGACGTGGATGGCCGGGTAAAGGTCTGGCACAGACATCATTTGTTGCCCATTCCCCAAGTGGGAAAGAGTGACTCTGAACAGGAGACTTTAATATCAGCCAGTAAGCTAGAAGAGTCCCCTGAGACTCCCACATCAGAAGTCGAGTCTAGCCAAGATCCTTTGGAAGGAACCTCCGCTGGTTCCAATGGAGACTGGTGGGCACCTCCCGAGGGAGCACCGGGTAATGGGCCTGCGCCTCAAGTACCATAACCGGATTCAACAATTGAATTAAAGAAGCCCAAGTTTTGTGCCCCATAGAAACTTTAATGGGAACGAATGCCATTCACAGATGGGGCAAGGCCCCAGGCTATGATAGACTTTCCCCAGTGGGAGATACTGCAGAAGAGATTCGCAGGAGTCAGAGAGTGAGGTGCCCTCCCACTAGAGTAGCTTATGATCAGCTAGGGGTCACCCCACTATGAGTCTCAGCAGCCGGCTAAAGATAAGCTGGCCACTGTTATCAACATGTTTACCGAGTTGTATAACATTGTTTTGAGACTGTATTCATTAAGTTATATAACATGCACAGCATTTTTATTATGTAACTAATGTTATGGTTATATGTTGTGCAAGCGGGGCGTTGGAATCTACACCAGAGGAAGGGTGTAGCCAGGTTCCCTTCTTACCTCCGGGCTGCGTGAGGGTGACAGTTGTGAGGTTGCAGCTGTGCAGGGAGCTGTCGGAGCTCCGGGGAGGTTCGGCACTGCGGGCGGTGACCATCTTGGTTGTGGGCGCATGCGCAGAAGACATCACGCATGCGCAGTGAGTTCCCAAGTTGCGGCGGCCATATTTGTACACCTTGCACATGCGCAGTATAGCGCAAGCGGCGGCGATTACACCCAGACCTCCGCAGGGGAACTACAGCTCCCATGAGCCTCTGGGCTGCAGACCACATGTTGCAAGGCATCCAATAGAGCTAAGGGAATCACAGCCAGCAGAGATAGGTGTTTGGCGCAAACCGGAGGGACCCCGCCAGTCGGAAGAGGCGGACTCCTTCGCGGACGACTATGTCGCTGGATCATGCGGATACCAGCTGCTAAGTCGGTCGCACCAGGTACTGGAGTACCCGGCAAGGACCTCAACTAAGTGCACTAACATTCCAAGGGATAGCGCTAACGCCTACACTTTGGGTGGGCCTGGACATTGGGAAAAGGACATCAGGTTATTGGCACCCAATGAACTTTGGGGACACTCACTGGTGGTATCAGGTTGGAGCCTATTATACTGCGTGGTACAGGGTACTGTTATTAGGGTTTACAGTAAATGTTGATGTATATATGTGTGTGTGTGTGTGTGTGTGTGTGTGTGTGTGTGTGTGTGTGTGTGTGTGTGTGTGTGTGTGTGTGTGTGTGTATTACTGGTATTGTTCCTGGGAGGGGCTTATCCTGCTGTGCAAGGATCCCTTTCAGGTGGAGGCGCTGCACCAAGATGGCATACAGTCACCCCAGGCTCCCAGTGACGGAGGCTCAGGCCTTCTGTGAGCCAACAGGTAACGGCAGTACCGGTAGCCCCTTTAGTTGTGGGGAACCAGGGCTACACATGACAGTAATGTTATTTCTTTGTAGAACCATACAAAGTACAAGCAGCACTACAGATAGAATTGTTCAGTCACAAGACCCACCACCATAACATTTACAATCTATATGTTGTTGTCTGGGGTATGGGAATATAGGGTGGTTTGCACATGAGAAAAATAGAAAAGATTCCCCTGCTTAAAAAAAAAAATGAGGCACATTACTATTAGCATTCACTGTCTCCCTACAAATAGATTAAAAAAAAATGATCAGCCCAGAGCACTCACTGTTATGTTGCTATGTAAATATACATTAGTACCAGAGCATCTGAACTCCTGCTTCTTCCTATCGAAGGTTACATAACTAGGAAAAAAGTAGGCTCTATGGATTTCTTATTATTCATGCTTTTATTTCTGCCATAGAATCCGACGTTTCGGCTGCCGCAGCCGCCTTTCTCAATGGCCCTGGAGGAATGGGACTTCTTAACGTCTACCCTTTAGTCTTGGAGTTAAACTTTCCATTTGGAAGTTGAATATTGTGCTATAATGGTGATCGCACAAGCAAAAACACTTGCCCCGTTTAGTAAACCTGGCCGCCCTTCTAACTACTGATGGAAAAATAGAAATGTAGCTACTTTGAGTTCTAGTAAGAACGTAAACCCTGAAAGATTCCTTAACCCCATAACATTAAAGATAACAATCCTTTAAATTAAATGATTTCTTATGTTTTACATGCAGATACATATTATGTAGCACTGTAATTTTTGGTCTGTTTTGAGGAATAGCAGTAAGTCATTTGGGGACTGTATATTAAACTCCAAAACATAGGTGCACAGCTACAGAAAAAAATAGTTTTGCTCGCGTATGCATCAAGAAACTTTCTGATAAACACCTGATTAGGTCAGTCGGAAACATGCCTGATATTTGATCAGATGAAAAGAGCCCGATAGTAGATGCTAAGGGTTCATGAGAGGGGTATATAGCAGCTTTGCATTTGTGGAGATGTACAGGATAAAGGACAAAAGTGAAAGAACAAAATGCAGTTTTTGATCCAATTATAATATGTGTTGGATATATATTTTTTTGCTACTTACTACTATAACCACCTGCAAAAGCCAACGTATGCAAGAAAAATGTCTTGAAAGATTAATATTTTAAGACAGGATAAAAATGCCTTTTTAAGCCTTAATCTTAAGGCAAAAAACAACTAATTTGCTTGAAATACATCTCCCTTGATATCAAACTGCATTAGTGACATGTATGCCAAATACTAAATATTGCAATATGATATGTTCATTTAATGCCACAGCGTCTGGATATTATGCCATGTCAAACTCATTTGTGTGACTAACACACAGCATTCTGTTTTGCATAATATTTTTATTCCAATTACATTTTTTGGGCCAAAGCCATGTTTGAAATGTAATAAATACATATATAGTATATGGTGATAAGCACTGTCCACAGAATAAACCTTATGATGGCTGGATATGATGTCAAACAGTTCTTACATTGCAACCTTCCTCAGGATAAAACTTGTATTGAATTTCCTAGGTATGATTAGAAGCCATAATTGCAGTGGAATAACAATTTCATCTTCCTTGACAATTCACATTAAATGAATCAAGAGAACAAATGCAAATAGACATCTTCCATTTCCTCTCTAAATCTCCAACAGCTTCACTGTAGAAATCGGTTCCTGTGCCATTATTACCATTCAGTGCAGCTGCAAATTACTCTTCTTACTGTACAGTTCAATTTCCCTACAGTCTGTGTACACAGCAGAGTGGTGTCATGGCAAAACGTCCTAGTGCCCTGGAATAATATGCTTAATAGCATAAATTAGCAATGAAAAGTGCAATTGGATATGCAATATAGAAATCTGATAAGAACATCATTGACATAAATATTTCTTTCTGAGAGTAAGAACTTTAAGAAGTGTTAACAATTTCAAAATTGCCTTTAAACTGACTAAATATATTTAGTTGCTGCAATATTTTTCTGGGCCCAGCAGGGGTTTATTTTCCTAGTAGGACTGTTCATGGTACCAAACAGAACACTATGATAATTTACAAATCACAACACATATAATTTACATCTTGTTTTAGTGCCTCATATTAACTTACATTTAAGCACATAAACAGACAAAATATAGAGCACACAGATAAACAAGGTGTATGCAGTGGTGCAAATAAAGTTGTTCTGTTTCATTCTAAATGTATCTTTGAACCTTTTCAGTGCTGATTGGGCCTGCAGTGGATCTTTGTGCATACAGTTAAAGATCATAACACAATTTGGCTGCAAAATCTAGACTGTCCTGCTGCTGGAAGGCCTTTCAGCACCATTTTTTTTTTTACCCTTGAACTGCTTACTTCTGCAACTGGCCTTCTATCTCTAAATACCTCCCTCAAGGTGTTTATTTCAATTACTTATGTGCTAGAGTCGCCTTATAATAACCCATGCTGTCCTTTTTACACCAACCATTACACTGCTGGTAAAGACGGATCAGCATAACAAACCCATTTTGTATGTTAATAAGGATACTTTTGATGGCCTTTTCATTTCCATCAGTTAACAGAACTTCTTTGACATCTGCAGAAATAGCAACCTGAAGAAAAGAGCACAGCAAACAATGAGCAAAATATGCTTGTCTGTGTGGAAGTGAAGACAGGAGTGACAAGCCTTCAGTATCATGCTTCCTCACCTATTTCTCTGTAACAATCTTCAATCTTTTTCATTTTATGTCTGCATTATTTTAATCATTCAATCAAATCAGTCAATACTTTTATCATTCCATTTGCGGGAGTCTCTATCTTGCTATCATTCTGTTCAGTAATTGCATTGTGACAGCGGATGATGGTATTCTGAGAGGCTTTCATTTGCGGGCTTCTGTTTATCTAGTAGAGCCATCATACAAGGCTGTCACTCTGCCTTTCAGCCTGCTTCTGTCTGACTGCCTGATGCCCTTCATATAACTTTGCATTGCAGGCAGATGGCTTTGTAAGGGTAATTTTTTTGTGAGTTTGACATGCTCGCACATTGGGCTGTAACCTCAACACATTGTATAAACGCGACAGGTTTGTCAAATGCCAATCAGTGTAACAATATGCCTTTATTTGTAGAGACATAAAAACTTGTCTAATGCACTGTGCTGCTACATAATATCTTCTGAATACATGACTCACAACCCAGAGAATGGTGACCGACGCTCCTGAATGGCCAATGTAATTCAAAAGAATCTAATTACTGAGAGCTCTGGATCATGTTTGTTGGTGTAATAATGCAGGCAAAACATTAGCAGCTATATCATAGTGCTCCAACTGTGATTCGCCAGGCTATTCCTGTATTTCAGCAAATGGAACTATAATCTGAAAAAAAAACATGCTCCGACTATGGCAAGACATAGCATACTGTGGATTGGAATGTCACAACAAGAGATATTGACTACACTGAGGTAAAATGTTTCTGCTCACCGAGGCAACCAAAAAATCAATATGATACGAAAGTAAGTCAACCTGGAAGGTCTCTCAAGACTGCAGCTTGACCGCAGCTGATGCTGTTGACAGTTCTCTGACCCAGCAGTTGGAGGCAGTGGAACATTTTTTCCTTTTGTTCCTCTCTGTGAATGGGATTGGAATTGAGAAAAGACCTACCATGAGCCCAGCCAAGCATGTCATGCCACCCCCTAGCTCACACACAGCAAGGTCCCTGAAAAAGAGAAAAGAAATGGCAGAGCCCATACAAATTAGAAGAAAATGGGCCGACACATATATGTTACAAGAATAAATTGCCATCTGCAGTAAAAAAAAAAAAAAAAAAAATGAAGTTACCAGGAAGTTGTAGAGACACTACCGGGCTACCTCATGTCGTTTTGCGTTTTAAAAATAATTATGAAAAAGAAAAGTCACAAAGCAGGCAAAGCAGTGGGGGGTTCCCTCATTAGTGTTTTCTGCAACATTACCACTGCTGAGCTGAAAAATCTCAGAAGGTTCCCGTTTTTCCCCTTTGTCAATAGTGCTCCCTTTTAAAACTAAACTAGCTAGAGTAACGAAATATAATTGTTAGCAAAGGATAGCATTGTTAATCCTATTCTCACTACTACAAATACCATAGAAGGTGTAAATGAAGACATATATGCAGTGATACATTTCCAATACAGTAATATGATAAAAGCTACAGGTACATCAGGTACATATGTGTTATTACTATGCAAGGCATTCACAGGATACAGGCAACATTGTTGACAACAAGAAATCTCACATTACAAGTGTGACCTGTGCTATTGGCTGTGACATTGTAGTACAACATGCATCTCGTGGTAAATGGTAACTCCATCCTTTCAAACGTGAATTGCCACACTGCTAGTACGACACCAAAGCAAATGAAACACAATGTGCTGATATGGCCGTTGCCGCAGTCACAGCTAAATGATATGGTATTGTTTAGTACAAAATATTCAATAGTTCTAATGACAAAAGGGAGTTTACAAAATGCCTGTTATTCTGTCTGACCTTCACAATGAGCATTGATTGACTGAAGCTTCACTTTTGTTTCCCCCAAAAAATCAAAGTGCAATAGAATGCCTTGAGTGGAAATCAAAAGTCTTTGACATACAGCAATAAGCTTGCTGTGCAATATTAGTACCCACAGGCAGTTTAAAATTCTTTGTCAAGAGCAACATGTTTTCACCTTGGACTTTTTTTCCATATATAATCTAGTGATTTTAACCATAAACTTTAACATACAGATATAATAAACCTGATGGATTGGAAATATTATTATGTACAGTTCTTTACCTGAACATGTCTTTGTGCTTGAGGCAGTAGTAGGCCAGTACCTCTTCAGAGGGCCAGATACCTATAAAGAAAAGACATAGAACTCATTTTTCTGATTCTCTTTTCTAAACCACGGTGAATTAATAAATATACTGAACCAGCTTATATTTAAGGAAAGTAACACAGTTGTAAGTATTTTGCTAATCAACTACTGTTCCTGGTATGCTAGGCCTACTTTATGTCACAATATACTGTAGGCGATTAAGCACAATATTCAATGCAGGTATTGTGCTCTATATACAGTATGTTGATGAAAGAAACGGCGCAGGGAATTGAGTTTTCATGTGCTAAGGGCACAGATACAGTATGGCCTGCAGGGGAGTGGCAGCGTTTATGAAACACACAGCTTGCAATGCTTGGATTTCTGGTATTTACAGCAGGCAGCAATAGAAAACGAGTCTCAATGAGGGTGGATTGAAGAGCTGAATCACTAAACTGTCACTGGATGTCAGCTAGCCTCTTAACACTCTCTGACTTATTGCTTGACATTAGTGTGTGTTGGGAAAAGAGGAATTAAGCCCCTCTAGGGACCATGTATCAAGCAGCTGATATCGGTACCCTAATGCAGTGTGTACCTCACATCACTGTGAGCTAGCAGCAATGTAAGTGTAGCCAGGACTGGTTCTTGGCTACCAGTCTGCCCTCACTGGCGGTAAGCCCTGGTAAGAGCAGGCCTGCCAGTACTTATCATGGGTTTTCCCCACTCCCTGCAGTACCCTTGAGTGACAGGGGGAGGAGGTGGAACCATGCCTGAGTATACCCAATTGTGGGTCAGACCTGGTGCCCTCCTACTGGCTGTACTTCAGGGGGATTGCCACCCAAATTCAGTAGTGCCTCTCCCCACTTGAGAGAGGCAGGTCACACACCAGAGTGTCTGAGCATTGGGCCTTCTCTGTTCCTCTTCCCCTCAGGGGGAGAGTGAGTGTGGACCTTTCCTCTGCCTCTGCTTGAGGGGCAGGGAAGAACAAGGACAGCTGCGGGGGCCTTTGACCCATAGTGGATGTCCAGGGACCATCCTACAGCTGGATAGACCACCAGAGACTGCATAGGGCAGAGGCCTGCTGTAATGGCATTGTACTGAACAGAATAAAGCCATTCCTGTTCCATATATCTCCTGCCTGGTATGTGATCTTACTGGGGAAGGAGAGGGAGTATTTCTACCGTAGGAGATCGCCTCCATACTTCTGGAGCCTGCGGCAGATGGAGGCGCTGCACTGCTAGAGAAGTATGTGGGGTATGTACCCTAGAAACCTGTCCTGTGTCCTCACAACCAACAGGTAGCATGCACCACACTCGCTGCAATGGCAGAATCTCCCATCGGGTGGGGGAAACACCGTTACATGAGACTGGGATTTTTTTTCTATTTGTATGATGATGTATGCTTTAGCCAAAGTGTTTTAAAATAGTGCTATATAAAATAAATAACAGCGAATAAATAATGGCACTACAGTGAGTTAAATACTGTATTATCAAAAATATACATGCCAGAAATGTGTTTGCAGTTTGTATGCTAAATACATTGAGAAATTGAGTTTGATTTGTTTTTATATATATATTTACGTGCTACCAAAAGTACAAATATCAGACTAGTTTGCAGCAATTTTGTAATTTAAAAAAATCCACAGTGCTCCGTTAATGAGGTAACCCAAGTTAACATCATGTTCTGCATCTTCAAGGCTCAATGACTGTAGTCCGGAAAGGGAATTGTGTTAACTACTGCAGGGGTTCTCAACTCAAGTCCTCAAGACCCCCCAACAGGACAGGTTTTCAGGATATCCCAGCGTCACCACAGGTGGTTCAATCAGAGACTCAGTCAAAGACTGAGCTTCAGATTGAGACACATGTGCTGAAGCAGTGAACTGATTTAGCCACCTGTGCTGAAGCAGGGACTAATTAAGTCACCTGTACTGAAGCAGGGATATCTTGAGTTCAGAACCCCTGCATTCAGTGGCATAGCTAAAAATGAGTGGGCCCCCGGGCAAACATTTTTTCAGGGCCCGATCAAAAATCAAAGTATTCTGTAGATTCAAAATTAAATATACTGCACACATATAAATATAGATTAAATAGAAAATATAGATTACTTATCTATATAGGGGTGGACATTTTTACTGCCCCAGGCCCGGACCTGACGGGAAATCTGCCATTGGAAAAGCTATTGAATCTCATTGTGGATGGGTGCAGAGAGGTTCTCACCCTCTACTTTACCTTAAAGTAGAGGGTGAGAACCTCTCAGCACCCATCCACTATGAGATTCAATAGCTTTTTTTTCTCAAATACTATTGGGCCTTTTTCTTCAAAGTTGTGTAAAATTCACCATACACTTTAAATAAATCAGCATAGTAATATAAGATAATACCGACTGCAATTTTTTTCTCCCTCTCCCCAATCCTCTCTCTCATCATCATCCCTCCTCAGCTCTCCCCCTCATCACCATAATCATCAGCTCTCCCCACATAATAATCAAATCTCCCCCAGTCCCCCTCATCATCATCAGATCTCCACCAGTTCCCCTCATCATCAGCAGATGTCCCTCAGTCCCCCTCATCAGCAGATGTCCCCTAGTTCCCCTCATCAGCAGATGCCGCCCCCCCCCCCCCCCGACTGCTAAAAGGCGCTACTCCACTACCATCCTGCTCTGCCTTAAGTGGTTTTTACTTGAAACGGGTATCAAATTTTAGTGAGGCGCAGTTAATGGTATGTTCATGGGCTGCACAGAGATAGTAATCCTGGCGTTCCAATCTGCTACTTTGGCTAAGAACGAGGTGAATAGATGAGTTCTGTTCACAACTTAGTAGAATGTATATTGACTGCAGACAGCACTGCCCTGTGGCAGTGCTAACACCTCTTTAAATGGGTGTATCAAATAAGAGATGCACTTCATCGAATATAGGCTGAGTTAAGCACAGGAGTAAACAATGTTGAGCAGTGCTCAGTGTAACTACAGGTGAGTTTTTAAGTAGATTTTATCGGCAAAGACCCGACATGCTGCATGTTTTGTCGCTTCCTGCGACTTCTTCCGGGGTGGGCGTATCTGTGTCTCCAGTCGCTCTTTTATACCCGGTGGTTGTCATGGTGACCATGAGACGCCTGTGTTGCCGAGTGGTGGTGGTGGTGTATAGGTACTTCACCCAAATTAAATACTTTGAAAATCTGACCAATGTTGATACTGTGAGAAGTATACACAGTGCTCACTGATGTGAGAGTTGATCAAGAAGAATACCTCTGTGTAGTAGCACTAAGGAAGAGGTGTTAAAGGTAAGAAGTAAACACAAAGCCTTCGTTGATGCCAGATGGATATTGAGTGTTGAGTAAATATATCCATCTGGCCTCACGTTGCAAAAGCTTCTTGTCCCAGTTTTCTCTACGGACACTTGGGGGTATGTGGTCTATCCCTTGAAATGGCAGTGTGTTGATGTTCCCTCCATGATGTTCTCTGACATGACGGGAAACAGGGGTGTCTAGAGAGTTCCTTATAGATCCAATGTGTTCTAGTACACGCTTTCTCAGTTCCCTTTTGGGTTTGCATACATACTTTTTGCCACATAGACACGTGACAAGGTAGATGATTCCTGAGCTTTTCTAATTGATTAAATGTTTTATGTTGAAGGTCTTGTTGCCATCTGTGTTTGTGAAGTTTTTACTTTCCTGCATATAACTACATGCCTTACAACGGTGGCATTTGCATGAGCCTCTAACACTGAGCCATGTTTTGCTTTTCTTGTTTCTTACAGTGAAATGACTGTGTACCAGGTGGTCTTTGATGTTTGCTGCCCGTCACCACACCACAGAAGGACGATCCTTGAGGACCAGTTTAAGATCATTATCGTTTATCAAGATATGCCAATGTTTGATTAGTATTTTGTTGATATCTCTCCACTGATTGTGGAACGTGGTAATGCATCTTATTTCCTTCGTTTTTGTTTTTCCTTCTTGTGTTTTAGATTTAGGGGAGATCATTGCGTGGAATGTTAATTGCTCGATGATACGCTGTTTTTAGTTGACGTTTGGAGTATCCCCTGGCGATTAAGTTGTCCCTCATTTCAATGCTTTGCATTTTAAAGGTCTGTGTGTCTGAACAATTTCTTCTTATACGCAGGTATTGGCCTGTGGGGATACCCCTAATGAGGGGTTGAGGATGAAAGCTATCAGCTCTTAGATAACTATTAGTTGCAGTTTTTTTCTTATAGTTGCTTGTTGAGAGGTAGCCATCATCTTTTATAGTGATGCGTAAGTCAAGAAAAGTGATGCTACTGGCACTTACCTCTGAAGTAAGCTTCAGGTTGTGGTCATTACAATTCAGCAGATTCAGGATGGTATCTAGCTCCTTCTTGGAGCCGTTCCAGAGTAGAAGGATGTCATCTATATAGCGGATCCATAAATCAATGTGGTCCTTGTATAGAGACATCCCTTCTGAGAATACACTAATCTCCTCCCACCAACCTAAATATAGGTTGGCGTAGGTAGGGGCACACGTAGTCCCCATAGCTGTTCCTTGTATTTGGAGGTAGTACTTCGAGTCGAACAAGAAGTAGTTATGTTGTTGTACAAATTCCAAAAGCTCGATGATAAAGGCATTATGTTCAGAGAACAGACCGCTGCGTGAGGAGAGAAAGTGTGTAACTGCTAAGAGGCCAAATTCGTGTTTTATACTTGTATACAGGGATTCAACGTCAAAACTGACCAATAGTGTGTTTTTGTTAACTTGTATCCCTTGTAGTCTATTCAAAACATCCTTAGTGTCCTGTACAAAGGATGGCAAAGATGTTAAAACGTAGAGATTGACGCTCATACAAGTGTATAGACTCACAAACTGTATTACAGCATATAGGTAGATAGGAACTTCCATAAATAATTCCAGCAATTATATAATACTAGGTTAAGGGGGGACATGAACATGGGACCTAGCGGTCAGTCAGCGCGACTACCGCAGATATGGTTTACCCTGCTTACCCCCCTTACCATATACACTTCCCTAAATAGGGACCAAGGTAACATAGAATGAGGGCTACTGCCCATTACCTTTCCATTGAGTGTATAGGAATACGAAATCCATCCAGGCTAAGTTCTACTGCGTGCAATCCTGATCAGGGAAATCAGAGTGTAGGGAAGCAAGGAGCACAGCTGAAGTAGAAATCTGCAGGGAGAGTCCTGTAGAAAAAATGAATAAGGGGCACAACTCCGTGCTAAAACTGAGGGTGATTTATTGGATAATTGCACAGGGACAGAAACACAGCCCACACACCGACATGTTTCGTCCCACGGATAAAGTCCCGTGGGACGAAACATGTCGGTGTGTGGGCTGTGTTTCTGTCCCTGTGCAATTATCCAATAAATCATCCTCAGTTTTAGCACGGAGTTGTGCCCCTTATTCATTTTTTCTACAGGACTCTCCCTGCAGATTTCTACTTCAGCTGTGCTCCTTGCTTCCCTACACTCTGGCAAAGATGTTACAAAGTTCCTAAGTTTTTTATCGATATAAATACTGGAATTCTCAGTGAGTGAGCCAATGCCTGACACTATGGGTCTACCTGGTGGTTTATGGATGTTTTTGTGGATTTTGGGGATACTGTAAAAAGTGGCGATCGTAGGCTGTTTTGTGGTCATAAAGTCACTTTCATTTTTTGTTATGACCTTATTTTTCAATCCTTTTTCTAGTATTGATCCCAGAGCGTTTTGGAATATTATAGTTGGATCTTTGGCAAGGGTCCTGTAGCATTGTTTATCTCTCAGCAGTCTGAGGTTCTCAGCTTTATAGTCATCCGTTTTAAGTATCACAAGATTACCTCCTTTGTCCGCCGGTTTGATTGTAATTTCATGCATATTTTTTATCTCTTTAAGTGCCTTTTGTTCCTGTTGACTTAGGTTGCTACTATCTTTGGTCATCTTAAGTGTCTCGAGGTCTTTAGTGACTAGATTCAGAAAGATGGAGATATTTGCGCAAGTGTATTGGTGAGGCGTGAAGCGGCTTTGTGGTTTTAGGGTAGTATGGGGTCCGTCCCCGGGTTTTTTTTCCCCGTCTTCGAGAAGATTGATTAGATTCGCGAGATGTTCTTGATCTTGTGTTTGTAGGAGTTCTTCATATTCGTTTGGTGTTATGTTTCTTTCTCTCCTTTTGAAGAATTTATGTAACAACATTTTTCTAGCAAAAAGGTTGACATCCTTTATTGCTTTGAACAAATCAAATCTGTTAGAGGGGACATAGGAAAGGCCTTTCTCTAAGAGGCTGATTTGTGCCTCTGTTAGGGTAATTTCAGAGAGATTAATGATTTTACCCTGGTTATCAGTGGTGTTGTTGATGTTTAGTGTCTCCTTCTCCTTTGTCTCCTGTAATTGGACCATCTTCCTCTTCCTCTCCAGTATCCCTCCTCTTCGTGTCTTTCTGGGCCATAATCTATTCCTTCCTGGGCCATGCCGTTGATGATAAACAATCATTGAATATCATTAGTTCTGGGGATATGCATTAACCTCAAGGAAAAATACGTCCGTTGCAGATTGTGGTAATGTGATGTTATGAGCCATGATTTAATAGGGCTCTGTGGATCTGGTCCTAAATCGGATGTAGTCAGTAAATCCCCAGCATTGAAACATAAGTTAAAGTCCTACATGGCCATTGGAGGAAGATCGTGTTTGCTGCTTCTGGAGAGCAATAAACATGTTCTCCCCTAGGAAAAAAAAAAATGCAACGATCTTCTCAGAATATCACCAGTGCCACATGGGACATTCTGATAACGTCATAAAGGATTTCAACAGATTAGAAGATTTCTGGGAATTCATAGGCCATTAATACCTGCAATTTAGACCTTAGACCCATCAAAAAAATAGTTTTCTGGATTGTTTCATTTCTTTTGCCTACAAATTATACGTAATAGATAAATTATCTTAACCACAAAATTGGTTAAAGGTATTTGTTCGCACTTTATATGCTGAACCTTATATATAGAAGAAATTGGTCTAAAGAAAGACCAAAATATCCGGAGCTCTAAAAACAGTAATTGTGGTGTCACGCTGGAATCAAATGCTGTAATATAAAGACATATGTCCAGTACTTGAAAGGTCTATGATGAAAGTCTGCAAGTGCGTGGTTTGTAAGTGCTTTTTTCAATGTCTCAAGCAAAATGGCAATAAAGGGTTAAATTCAATAGCCACTCGTATACAGCAGGCAATGGTTGCTTTACTCGCGCAACTTCAGACCGGTAAGACCCAATCAAACCGGAGCCCCGATCCTTCACATTTGGTGGCGGTTCCCCTGCAAAGATCCTGGAGGTAGGTAAGCGCGGCGTCACTCGTGGTAGTATTCATGGTGGATGGAGTTCCCACGCTCTGATTGGCTGCCGTACCATGTGACAAGCTTTCAATGACGTCACATCCGTTCTCCCCCAAGCCTCTGTCACATGGTATACTAGAGCCAATCAGAGTTAGGATGGAGTTCCCACGCTCTGATTGGCTACCGTACCATGTGAGGCCGGCCATCTTTCTTTTCATGACGTCATCTTAAAGGCAATTGAAGCACAGCCATTCTGATTGGCTGTGCTTTCATTGCCTTTAAATTACGTCATCATTTTTTTTTATCGGCCAAAACACATCGTTTTCACAGCCCAATCAGGGCCGTGGGTACCATATGACGACAATGTGACGTCATAGGCCTTTAAAAGCCTATATCGTCTCATTTTGAAGGCAGACGCCGAGGAGGAAGGCCTACAGAAGAAGAAGACCAGGGTGTGGCCGAAGAAGACAAGAAGACCCCGGAAGAGACCGGAAGAAGATACAAGAAAGAAGAATGAAGATGGATTAGAAATAGAAGACACGTGGATTGATTTGTTTTTTTATTTTAATGTTTATTATTTTATGGTTTATTATTTTATGGGTTCCTGTGCGTGGAATGGTACGAGAGTAAGCTGTTCAACGGGAGTCGGTGAGTGGGTCAAGTAATGGTAAGTGAACAAAAGAAATTTATTTTATTTAACTTGTTCACTTTTTTTAGGTTTTTTACATGTGTATTTTTTGTGTTTTTTTGGTATATCATTTCTTGCCACTGTATGTATGTATGTATGTATGTCTAGATCGATATATACATACAGGGTAAGAAATGATGTTGTTTTAAAAGCTTGTTTTGCTGTGTTTAAAATGTTTTTGGCTATGCTGCTATGCATAAATGTGTGTGTCATGTATTTTAAAATTAGATAGATGTATTTTTGCTATTGTATGGTGTACTTTAGGTCAGGGTGAGGCTTGCTTTTGTATGTTGTATTATTTTTGGTACTTATATTTTGTCTGAGGATAACTTGTTCTGTTCAACGATCGAATTAGTTAATTGTTTAATTGTTATGGATGGAATTTAAATTGTTTAGTGATTTAATTAATGAATGCTAATTGATTTATGGTTACTGGATTGGTTTAAATAGTATACTTGTTTGGATGTATTGGTATTTTGTTTAGAATATGTTATTGTTAACATTCATTTGCAGAATGTACATGGTGCATAGATTGTATGCATCATGTATACAATGTAAATGCAATGTTTTGAGAGGCATTTGAGGATTTTGATTGGAAGATGAGATTGGATTTTTTAAGGAAATTGATTTTATTGTACTGTGTCTGTATGGAGACGTGGTATTTGTAGTACAGCATGTTTTTGATAACCCTTCTACATTTATTTGTATATTGGTTCATCATGTGTCTCTCTCTCTCTCTCTCTCTCTCTCTCTCTCTCTCTCTCTCTCTATATATATATATATATATATGTGTATATATATATAGTTGCATGATGTAGCCACTGTACAAATGAATGGGTGAAGGGTGGGTATCGGGCCAGTGTGGCTTAAAACCTTAATTACCTATGCGGTTATTATCCAATAAGGTGTTTAAGGAGTTAATTGATATCTGAATGTAATTGCAATGTATTGGCTATGTATTGGCTATGTATTTTGTGGGCAACGAAAGACAAGGATTTTGCTGGTGACGGGGGCTTCTTATTGATGAGGTCAGTAGTACTTTATTTATTTTAATATGCTAGTTAATGTGTTTAATAATGGGCAAATAATCTATTATCCCTATCTGGATAATAGTTATTTTGCACAATATTGTACTGTAGGTGTTGGGGGGTGGGGGGATGTATGTATTGAATGTATAGGTCAGGTTTATTTATTTTACATTCAGGGTTGGTTCCTTGGTTCTGTGTGAGACCTCTGGAGACCACCTGAGGTATCCTCGGGTATCTCACTGGTACCAGACTGCGTGGTCCATGGGTGACACCTGCGGGGAAGAACCGGTGGCCCCACATCTGTGGGGGAACCGCGGACCCGTAGTCTGCAGGGAAGAACCGGTGGCATCACATCCGTGGGGGCACCGTGGATCTGTAGTGAGCACCCGTGAGTCCCCAGACCCCCGTGAGAACCACCCGAGGCCCCTCAGACACCTGTGGGTCTGACCCAGGGCTGCAAGACATCCACGGGCCTACCGTGGGGACCCAATTGTGGCCCATGGTGACCCGAGGAGACCACCTGGGGGCCATGGCACTTGGCGGGACCCACCAACAGACCTCCAGAACCTGTATGAAACCAGTTGCTGGTACCCTGTAGGTCTGTCAGGTGACCCGTCAGGCCCGCCGGGGACTCGCGTGGGGCTGGGGTATGAACCCTGTATGTAAAAGAATAAATCATGTATTTATGGGGGGGCACAGGGGGTGGGTTATGTATTTAATAAATAGAATGATGTTAATTGTGAGGCTGTGTATTGTTTTAATTGTGGGTACTGGGGGTGGGGGGAGGGGGTATTGGCCCCAAGTATATGTGGGTTGGCCTCCCTTGTGGGTAGTGGGTGAGGGTGGTTAGGCCTCACGGGGTGGAGGGTTAGTGGGGGAGGGTATGTAGGCCTCCCGAGTGGTGGGTGAGGGTGGGTTAACCCCTTAATGACTGTAGCGGTTAATAACCGCTATGGTGATTAAGGGGTTAGGGGACATTACATTGGATGGTTTTATTCTTGTTTCTGTTTTGCAGCAGCTGAGAGGGCCAATGCGGTTCAGCTCCGGAGACCCCCTGCACATGTACACTATGAGTAAAAGTTGTTTTGATATGTTTTTATTTTGCCGATGTTTGCGCAGAGAGAGCGGCAGATCTCTCTCTGCTGCAAACACATATCGGCAGAAACGGCGTATCGCCGGCTATCGGGAGCCAGACTTTTTTTATCACCGGCTCATCAGCGTTTTGCTTTTGCAGTGATTCGGCAGGGATTCGGCATGGATTCGGCCCTTACTGAATACTGCGAGGGCAAATCGCCAAAATCATGCCGATAGGGAGCACTTGGCGATTGCATTTATTCGGCGCTTCGTGCATGAGGCCCTTAGTCCCATAATGACATGGAAAAGTTGCAACTTTGCTGCATAAATTCACTAGAAATGTAAATATTAATTCAGGTTTGAATTGGACATAACAATGGTCCCCCCAATCTATTTTCCACCAAACATTGCCAGCTTGGTTGTTAAAAGTTCCACTGTACAAAATGGTTTCCTGATGATTAGTGATCGCATGACAACTCTAAGGTTAGTTAGCATATATAATTTAGGCCTACTTTTATGACACTGAAAGGATGAGATTGTAAGGTCATCATTTATAGACAAGCTATGCTTTTAGAACACATCTATGCCATTTGGAACTCGTGTTCTTTATTTATATATTATCATGCTTAATTACACCTGAACATCTTATATACTTAGAATATGTATTTTATTTAAATGATGTAATGGGGAATTATATAAAACTTTACACAAACATGCCTTTGCAAAAATGAATATAATAACATAAATAATGAATATAGTTTGACTTTTTAGGAGTCAAGCGACTTTTGTGGTGGTGATGATGGTGTAGCTAGTATGGATTTGTGTAACCGTATCTGATCCAAAACAAAACACTGGAAAATATTACAAAGTACCACTTACGGTGAAATTGAGCAGTGATTGATATGTTTTAAGATTGCAAGAATCACTGATGAATTTCATGCCCCATCTAGTGTAACAGTAATGTTTGCACAAAAAGAATAACTGCAAAATATTCACGTTTCAGAATAAAAGAAAGAATATCTATGCCCACTGTACACAGATAAAGATAAGTACATTTTTGGCTATTGTGCTCAAACCAGCAGTAGTTAAAAAAAAAAAAGCACAAAGATGAATCTCTTCATTTGGCTTACATTTTAAACATACAGTGCAACTACCTCTATTGTTCTGGTTTCATAGAAAATGTGTGTTCTGCAGAGAGATCTGTCATAATGATAGTTCAGGCTAACTTTACTAAACAATGCTCTTGATTTTACCATTTAAAATACTAATCTCTCCAAAAAAAGTTTTTGGGACAAACACACTTTTTAAAATACTACTGCTTTTCATATTCTTTTTAGAAATAATATATAAACATTTAAGCCTATGTATAGTTATAACATATATTAACAGGAAAAAAATAATTTTGTTACTCTTGTTTTCAAGTAGGCACTGACTACGGAATATTGTGATGGCAACATTAAGTATTACAAGTACAAACATGTTTAAAGTAAGAAACAGCAGAAGTCTTGAAAGATCTTAAACAGGTGGCAGATTTGAGAGACCCGGGCAAATTATTCCCGATGTGAGGTGCACGGTAATAGAAGAAAGAGCGACAGGTCTCTTTACTGCACTTTGGAAACCGTCAGCAGGGTTCTGGAGGAGGATCGTAGGCAATAAGTGTTGTATACAGTGAGTAGAGCAATAAGTGTTGTATACAGTGTATACAGTGACTGAGCCACCTCTGCTTGGGTTGCCAGATGGCTTCTCCAAAAATACTGTACACAATGGTGAAAGGTCTGACACACACACACACACACACACACACATACACACACACCCCTGTTCCATGCTATTTCCTACTGTCCTTGGCCCCACCCTCAGGGCTACTGACACCTCATCCTGATTCGCTGCATTACCCAGCAGCAGCCAATCAGGATGTAGGAAACTGCCCAGCCCCCTAGCAATAGCCCTGCTCTCTCCCTGTGCGGGGAAATCCTGTGGCCCCCAAGCCAGTCAGGTCACTATGTCCAGAGAGGTAATACCGAACACATACATTTTTACTGGATACAGCGTCCAAATACAGGACAGTCCGGTTCAATACTGGACACCTGGCAACTCTAAAGTCCACTGCAGTACAGGTTACATGCCTGCTCGTGTAAGTGGGTAACTTGTCCAGACAGTATTTAAACGTTAGACAGGAAAAATGTACCTTATGGCTGGATTCAAGGTCACGTTAACATAGTGCAATGATGGGTGTTGTAGTTCCATAATGACAGAGTAAATAAAACGAGGAATCAACGTTTCGGCTGCCACAGCAGCCCTCTTTCAAGGATATGGCATAACAATACCTTCCACATACACAGGTATTTATAGTGCTACCTAAGCCCAGGTGCTGCCACGAACAGTGATCCCTGAGCGTGTGAGGTGATGACGATCACTCCTGGTGTCAGATCGGCTGCCTACCCATGTTATCTCGTGGTGAATGTGACTGAGAACACCAGCGTATGACGTCATCACGTCAGGTCATGCGCAGTGTGGACTGGTAACAAAGAGCTCGAATTTCGTGACCTGAAGGGGGATGGAGGGGGGGGGGGGGCGAGAACTAGCTGCGCGTGGGATGAGCTATAAATCAGTAATGTCTTTGCAACAGTTACCTCTAATACATAAAAGCATATATCTAAATTAGTGACCTGCAACATGCCAGTGAAATATAACATCATACAATATATACATAGAATTTGTCCAGAGGGAACATCTCTCCTGGCTCTTAGACCTGGGCTAGATTTTTATTTAGAAAATAAATGTTTCCATAATGATCCTGGTGGGGATCAGAAAAAAGTACATCAGAAACTCCTAAAGATAACATGATGCTACTAACTAGATCAAACACAGGAGGTTATTAAAATACCTGAATTAATCCCGAGAATTCTTTACGTCCACAATAGTTCCATAATGAGACACAACGGCATATCAAGTTGTATAGAATATCAAGTTTGCTGAGGTGAGTCTGGGTGCTGTGCCTTACACATTGTAGCTAGAGTCAAATAATTGGGAAGCTACTGTATGCAATGTGACCATGGGACTTCGGCTAGATTTATTTCTATAAAATGCACCGACTTTGGTATAGATTTTGTATGTCAGCATGACAATATGCAAACCGAAGTTAGATAGGAGGATAGCCATATACCAACCTATTTAGAACTGGTAACTGAGACTGCTCTAACCAGTAGCCCTGTCGTTGGAAGCTTTAGAAATTTAGCCTTTGTCCTAAATACCAAAAATAATGGTCCTCTTTGTTTTGACCTTGAGAAATCGGATTGCAGTAACATTTCAAGGTTGGAGAGGCAGTTGCTGCTTGCATATAAAATAATATTATCAGCATACATGTGCATAAAGGCTGTCATCCTATCCGGTCTGCACATAATTTATAAAGATAGAAAAGATTAAGGGCCCCAGAACACAGCCTAAGGAAACCCCACAGGTAACATCGACAAATATAGCATTCGATGGCAGATAAGAACTTGGCTCACCTAATCTGCCCATTTAACTTTCTGTTATAAAACATCAGACCCCATTTGACCTTGGCTTTCTTTTGTATTTAGTGTTATGTCTATTCCCAGCATGCTTGAATTCCCTTACTGTACTAGCCACTAGCACCTCTGTTGAAAAATGATTCCAGAACTTCTCTTTCTCTGAAATATGTTTTCCTCCTGCACTTTGTTGAAACCCTTTATGTGTTTGAAAGTGTTGATCATATACCTCCTCTCCCTTCTATCCAAGCTGTACATATGAGCCAAAGACACATATTGAGATCTTCTTGATAAACACGAGTGTAACCAGATTAGAGCATGTGGTCAAATTTTAGTGTGGTGAACAGTATTTTAGTCCTTTGCAAAATCTAGGAATTTTGCACGAGTCAACTGTCTATGTTCTATTCCACATTGGATCTTACGGCATATTTTCAAGAGGGTTGTTACTGAGGAGTGATATGGGTGAATGCAAGATTGGAATTGATTAAGAAAATGTCACTTCTTATAATAGTTGCTTAGTTGGGAATTAACACATTTTCAATTACTTTGGATAGGATAGTATAAAGATTGGTCTGTCGTTGGAAACAATGTTTTTGTCACCTCTTTTGCATTATGCAGTTACAGCTCATTTTAAATAAGGTAAGAAAAACAATATGTATGTACAGTATCTACATCTTTATTTCGTTTGTGCCATCCATGTGCTTAGCGCTTTACCGCAGTAATGCATGAGACACAATAATAGAACAGATAATGGTAAGACGTACTTCAGACACAAAAGTAAACATTACGAGAACTAATATATGGCAAAACCTGACAGCACAGATTGCCTGCTTTAACCCTTTCATGCACTGCCATTGCTATTAGTTCTCTTTGGTCATATGTGGGTCTGCAAGTTTGAAAAAATAAGTTTCTAAGGCAGGGGAGCGCAATCTTTTTTCCTTGCGCCCCACCTACCGGCTGTCCTGTTCTCCACATGCCCCCCTCCCTCCTCCTTACCGCGGTTCCCGGCGTCTCGGCGTCATGACGTCACAGATGCCGGCTGAACCATGGTAAGTAAGGTTTACAGAGGCCTTTGCCCCTTCCCCGGACTTAATTTAAGTGCCTTCGGGAAGCCCGTGGGGCCTCTGTAAACCTCGCGCCCCCCAGTTTGCGCACCGCTGTTCTAAGGAAGCTAAATTATGGCGGAATAAGATACATTTATCAAGAATACAACTAAAAGTATTTTATGCATTTGTATAAGCATAACATTACAGACATAACACAAATGATGTGAGATGAATTGACAAAATTTGACATCATTGTCAAATAGGAATTGTAATGATCTAATGGTGGTATACTAATGAGTCATGGAAGAATTTGTTTATAATAATATTTTAACCCCACCCACAGCAGAGGGTCTTCTCTCACACATCATCAAGTACAGTTCTTGTTTTAGATGGAGATCAAAGGGAATGTGCACAAATTCCGAGAGCTAAATGATCACCTTGATGATATACTGTTGTAATCCCAATAAAGAACTTGAGAAGGTTTGAAAAGCATTGGAATTATTTGTGTTTGCTCATTGTTTTAAATAACTTTTTTCAATATTACTACTAATACTTGCTCTATTATTACATAAACCATTTTTTTTTTTTTTTCAAAGTATGTCTTTTTTTTTTAAAGCGCTCGTAAAATCACGTACAACCCTGGTGGTTTGCTGAAGAAAGAATTGATGCTTTAATGGAGAACAACATTTGTGGCACAAAGACCACCATCAACATCCAGAAGCGGAAAACAAGAAAAGGAGTGTGTGTACAGTCAGTGGAGGACTTACCTTTTTGCCACCTGTAGTGTATGAACAAATATAAAATATAGATATTAAACAATACAAAGAGGTATTAAAGAAAACACGCATAATAAATTAATATGAAGTGTGATGTTCTGACACTTTACAATAAAATGGTATGTCAATACTGTAATGCTATTGAGTTCAGTCATACTCTGTTTATTTTGATGTTCGCTATATGTTATTATATATTAAAAAATGTATGTAGAGATTATTTTTTATGGCACCTATTTTTCACATTGGTAACAAATCTTGGTTCCAGATACATTTCATGGCCTTTTCAAATAATGTTTGGGAAATGTTAAAGTATCAATACCCCCCTATATGTTTTTTTTTTTTTTACAGAATTCGGACGGGGGATCCTCCGGAGCTGAATCGCCCTATTTCTTGATCTGGAGAGCCTCTGCTTCCTGGGATACTTAGCAGGTAAATTGCTGGTGTTTGAGCTTCAATCCAGGAATTCTAAATGGCTGCAACATCCAGTAAGGCCAATAGTAAGTCACAATGTCAGCTTCCTTATGGATGACTGCGGGCACCGTCTTTAAAAATTCAGCAAGGAACTCAGGCAACGAATTAAAAAAAATAAAAAAATGTCAAACATTAATAGACAAGATAGGTGCGATTGCTGAATTAATTTACTGTCTGTTCCAACGAATCAGGGGCGGCTTTAGGGTAGATTGATAGGAGCGATCGATCTGGGCTCCAAATAATTAGGGGCGCGCTGAAGGACCACGTCTACTAGCCTATCAATCTACCTCATGGCTGTCAAATTTGAGGGCCGTGTGTGGGCCACCAGGTGTTGTCATGCAGCACATGCCCGCGAGCCGACAGGGGAGAGCTGGGACATGAATCCCGTGCCCGGTAACTGCGGGGTAAGCGCTAGAACTTGCTGCCAGACCACCTCCTACTCCTCCACGTGTGAGCGGTGCGGCCTTCCTTCGGTAAGGGGGCAAGGGAGAGAGGAGGCTGTGCAACACGCCAGCAGAGGATGAGGAGGTGGCCTGGTAGCAACTTCCAGCGGTCGCTGGAGGTTCCCCCAATGTAATGTGTGGGGCTATTGTGGGGGATGGGGGCAAGTGTGGGCTATTGTGGGGGAAGAGGCAGGTTTGGGGCTATTGTGGTTGTGGGAGGGAGGGCAGGTGTGGGCCTCTTGTGGGGGAAGTGGGGCTATTGTAAGGCTATTGTGGGGGAGGGGGCAGGTGTGGGCCTATTGAGGGGGAGGGTGGCTTATGTGGGACAGAGGGTCTATGTGGGCCAGGGGGCTATTGTGGTGGAGTTGGTGTTATTGTGGGGCAGATCGGTATCGTGTGTGTATTGTGGGGAAGGGAGATATTGTGTGTGCATTTTGGGACTGGTGGTATTTGTATTGTGGGAGTGGGGAGGGGGTTGTGTGAGTGTGTGTATGGCGGGGGAGACAGCAAGAGTGAAAGGGGAGAGAGAACGAGAAGGATGGGGGAGAGCGAGAAGGGATGGGGAGAGAGAATGAGAAGGGATGGGAGAGAGAGAGCGAGAAGGGATGGGGGAGAGAGGGAGAAGGGATGGATGGAAGTTTTTTATGTATACATCTGGGTGAGGGGCAGGGTGCTAAATAGTTTTCCGCACAGGGCGTCAAAATGGCTAAGTCCGGCCCTGCTTATATTCATTCACAAAGCTGCAGAAGAATTCAAGACAGTCAGAAAAAAAGAAGCACTGACTAAAGTCACTTGAACAGTAACAGATACAACAAAATGTTGTACTTGGCTGAATAAATTAGACAAAGGTATTTTTCTGTATACTGTAACTGGTGGGCTCAGGAGATGAAACTTGTGATGCCTCTGTAATGGTTGTCATTGGTTTTCTCAATCAATGTGATTGACAGACGATGTAAATAAACCAATATGATGATTGTATTTTTGGGCCGTGGTTGAAATGTAATTACACTTCAAAATCTGTTTTGTTACATGTTTTCAGACTACACTAGTGCTCAGATTTACGAAATGGTACTTAACACACCTTAAAAGCAGCCCAACATGTTTTTTTTAATAGGTTTGAAGCAGGTGGTCTCCAGAGCTGAACCGTGTTCATTTCAGCTGCAAGGACCCCCTTCTTCCCGACATAAATATCTCTGTATGGGGTGCTAGTTCCAGCTCTGCAGGCTTAAATATCCTGGTCACGCAAGCCAATAGGAAGCAAGAAGGCGGAATGGGGCATATGATCACGCCCATCTTCAAAATGATCGCCAGTCACAGATAGACCCTCCGCTGCAGCTGATCTGCGGCTGGATCCTCCGCCGCCACCTGCTTCTAATGTAAGTTTTACTGGTTAGGGTAGGGGGTTAACTTCAGGGTTTTTAACGGTTAGGATAGGGGGTTAGTTTTAGTGGTTAGGGTAAGGGCTTAGTGTAGGGGGTTTTAGGCTAATGGTTTAAGGTTATTAGGGTAGGGGATAGTGTTAGTATTAGGAATTAACATATAGGGGCTTAGGATAAGGTTAGTCACTTACCTTAGCAGCAAAGTGGCCGGTGGCTGAGTGCCCCGGCGGGTGGGTGAGTCGCGACGAAGTGCTGCGGTCATTTGGTCACGACCAAATGTCCTAGACCTACCTAAAGGGATAGCATGGCTTCCTATTGGCCTGCGTGACACAGAAGCATTAAATCCATCATTTGAATAGCCCCACAAAACCCATCCGGAGCTGCTACCAGCACCCCGTACAGAGGTAAGTATCTTGGGGAGCAAGGTGTCCCCGGAGCTGAAATGAACACATTTCAGTCCATTAATTTAAATGATATTTAATGTTAATTTGTTACAAAAAATGTATATCAATGAATATAGCAGACAAATTAACATACACTTATTATATTAGATTATAAATGAATGCACAAGTAAAATAGCACAAAATGTGAAAGGAGCAATTCCACCGAAAATCAACTATGACATAAACACATCATATGAATCAGTGTCCAGTTACATGTACAAAACAATGTTTTTTTTCCTAAAAATATTTCAGAATTTACTACGTTTTGTTATGCTGCTTGCCATGGTATAAAGGTAGGCTCGGTCTATACTTTCTTCTCCCCTGATTATCTCAAATGAACTATTTATTGCCCCCCCACTCCCTCCCCAAATAAAGACAGTGATATCACCCATGGACAGATAAGAGGGACCTCGCCCCAACTAGACATAGAATTTGGACGGTATGCCAGATGGAAATGTTGACAAGCTTGGTCAATGACACTGGCGAAAATTTTGAAAAAGTCTGGGCACCATGGTTAGCCCAGAAAGAAATCCAGGGAGTGGAGAGGACCTCAATTTGGCTTTAATAGGGGCAAATGCGTTCTCCCATGAGGGAGTGCTAAACGACAGAACCTACATCACACTTAGACATACGCATCTCTCACCCCCCCCCCCGCCCCCTCACCCCCCACTTCAAAACCCCGCTTGCCCCAGGAGGGACCTATAAGAAAATGAGAGAGACAAACTAGTTAAGAGTTAGATGTCCTACGGGGTACGCACAAAGTCCTCAGACGCAGAGAACCAGCATGAGGGAGGCAGAGGCGGAATCATGGAAGGAGACCCCCTAACTCCCCCCCCTTCTCTCTTTTCTTCTTCCCTTCTTTTTGTCTGTCTCTCCCCTCCGACTCCTAGCCGGAGATCCCCCCCAGTCTGTCTGTCTGTCTACCCCGTATGTCCAAAACCGTCTACCCAATTACAAGGTTGATTGACACATGCAGTAAGCTGATACTGTTCGACGTCACGAGCTTTTTCACTGTATGTATATTATGTACTGAACAAAATAAAAAAAATATAAGTTGAAAAAAAAAAAAAAAAAAAATTGATTAATCGTATGAAGAAGACACGACCCACACAAAGAAATCCCCAGAATTGTGATGGTCCTAATGATTCTACAAACTAAACTGTGTAAAAAATAAATGTTATTAATACTTACATCATAAAATCGCAATAAAAAGCAATGTTGACCACTTATTGAAGTCGAATGAACTCGTGTGTGTGTGTGTGTGTGTGTGTGTGTGTGTGTGTGTGTGTGTGTGTGTGTGTGTGTGTGTGTGTATGTATGTATGTATATATATATATATACCATGTTAAAAATGGTTTTTGAAGCAAAAAGTGGCACTGTGTGCTCATTTGCATGTCATTTCCCAGAATCCCTTGCTGCAGTGGAAGTGCTGTGTGCTGGGTGATAATGGTGAAAGGCGGGGTTGCAGACCTGCCTAAGACATGCAGATGAGCATACAGTTGTATTTACATATATATATATATATATAGCAACTGTAAATATTACTGTATGTTCATTTGCATGTCTTAGACAGGTCTGCAACCCTGTCTTTCCCCATTGTCGCCCAGCATACAGCGCTTCCACTGCAGCAAGGGATTCTGGGAAATGACATGCAAATGAGCACTCAGTGCCACCTTTTGTCTCAAGCTCGTATTACACAAGCCAATCCTCAAGCCAATGCATGCCGTTTTAAACACAGCTTTTAGACAGAGGCTGGGATGAGATGCAAAGCCATTAGACCCACTCACATACATGTTTCAACCTTGATGGGTATCATCAGTGTGAGGCTGGTCTTAATGGCTAGCAGGTTTGAGACTAGACTAGGTAATCACCACTGTCATTAAGGTTACAGTAATATTTACAGTTGCTTTATGCTTTACTGTGGAGGGTTTTTGTCACTTTTTTTTACCCACCATAACCTTAATGACAGTGGTGATTACCTAGTCTAGTCTCAAACCTGCTAGCCATTAAGACCAGCCTCACACTGATGATACCCATCAAGGTTGAAACATGTATGTGAGTGGGTCTAATGGCTTTGCATCTCATCCCAGCCTCTGTCTAAAAGCTGTGTTTAAAACGGCATGCATTGGCTTGAGGATTGGCTTGTGTAATACGAGCTTGAGACAAAAGGTGACACTGAGTGCTCATTTGCATGTCATTTCCCAGAATCCCTTGCTGCAGTGGAAGCGCTGTATGCTGGGTGACAATGGGGAAAGACAGGGTTGCAGACCTGTCTAAGACATGCAAATGAACATACAGTAATATTTACAGTTGCTTTATGCTTTACTGTGGAGGGTTTTTGTCACTTTTTTTACCCACCATAACCTTAATGACAGTATATATATATATATATATATATATATATATATATATATATATCTCCCTATAAATGTAAATGTATAGATGACCTACTTCGGGTCATATACACTAAACACTAGTATAAGGTTTTAAGGTGTGATTTTACAAACTGAATATGTTCCCTTGAGGTAAGTCTTAACGCTAACCCTTGTGGCACTATACTAATAGTCTTTAAACTGCTGCAAACCAAAATTATGACTTCAAGAGTGCCATTTCTACGTTTGTCAATCAAAAGAGACACCTTATTTATGTATGTTGCAATGAAACTTAATCTTCAGTATAGTGATTTATAACACACAGAGTAATTTGATCTCCTCTAGTCACTACCAGAGCTGAATCGTTTGTTGTATCATTTGCAGGTTTATATTTACCGAGGTCAATGTGTACTCCTTTAGTCAATGTGTACTCCTTACAGCGAAACGTTTAATTAACCATTGTCTTATTCTTAGACATTAGTAGTGGTTTTGACGCATACATTTAGCACGTTCTCTCGCTCCTCTGTCCACACACTCACATTCTTCCTGTTTGGTGACAGGCAGAACTAAGTGATTTATTGTGATTGTAGACTGTGTATGTCTCCTGCATAGTCCTGAGTTTTCACCCGATCACATGTGGTTTGCTACCAATACTGATCACAAACTCCATTGATCGTCAAAAGTTAACCCTCTGACTTTAACGTGTTATTCTCCTAGACACAGTGTTTCCATGCAAGCAGTTTTGTGCACAGCTACATGTAATCGCAGCACGGCTCATATAGTCGGCTGTTGCCGTGTGATCGTTTGTTTCTGCATTAAGATCACCATGGGTATGTATAAACACACTATGTATCAAGTTTTGACCACAATATAATCAGCCCTTGTATTATAGTGGTATTGATACTATAACTGATGTTACTTTATGTGGTACTATATATATATATATATATATATATATATATATATATATATATATATATATATATATACTGTATATATATATAATATATATATAATAGGCAGTGATGAGGTTAACTTTGACGCTCCTTTTTAAGATTCCTTAATTCTTATACTTTTATGGGCACCAAACCAATAATAGGACCGCAAAAGTATATACGTTTGATGTTTGTGTTGTTACTGGTAAGCGTTTTCTGCTGAGCTATACTTAGTCTGAAACCCATTCATATATTGAGCTGTTAATGTTTGCTTGCTCATATCCACACTATGATTGCCATGAATAGGTCTGAACACACTGTTTTCCATGTTTTTCACCCTAGGGTAATCAACCCTTACCGTGTATCTTAGTGAATGAAGGGGTTAACTCTGACGCTCATATTGAAGATTATTTTCTGCATACAATTGTCTTAATACCAGTAATAATATTTTTTATTGTTTATGTTTTTACTGGCAAGCACTTTGTGCAGAGCTAAGCTTGATCTCAGCCCGATTCACACAGCCAATACACCCAACTACAATGACTGTATAGCAGAGTCTATTTTTTTCTGCCATGTCTCTTAGGGAAGTTTCCATGGAACTTTATAACACTTCAAAAGGCTCAATTAAGTTTAGGAGGGGCCTGTAACAATATTTACTTTCAAATTCTAATAAAGATTACACTAAAGTAGGATTGTAGCCTTAACTCTTTTGGTGCCAAAAGACCCTAAGCAAAATGTAACGGCTCTTTCGGCAAGTCGTGACCACCTGATCGCTTGGTTAGTGATTACATGCACAAGACACGACCATGATGACACGAACTGAGGAGGGTCGTGTTCCCCTACAAAGTGAGAATAAACTTGATGATGTTCAATGAATATCATAAGAGAACTAAAAGGGTTAATTGATTGGATAAATGGGCAAATCTTATGAGCTCTTGTACTTCATAATTTCAATATCTTATGCACCCTCTGAAAGACGAGGACACCCGAGAGTTAGACCATCTGTGTTTCATATCAAAGTCTGCGAAGAAGGTGTAACCTTAAGGGAGCCCAATCACTCACTGTTTGTAAAAGAGAAACAACACTTAACAGGACTGAAGTTTTTTTTTTTTTTCGAAAAAGCCAATACTTTAAATTGTGATTTCATTCTCCCACTAGATTATTTTCTCCCTTATACCACTTAAAACATTTTTTTATCTGTAGTCTATGAAGTTGTAGATTAAAGATTTGTTCAAAAATTAGAATAAAATCCTCAAATTATAAGTGTATTTGTCGCCTCGGTATAGCCCAAATCCCCTTACCTTGAATTCAACTCAATTTACTTCTTTAAAGGAAGGCAACAATCTCTGACTGGTGATATCATGCATGACCGTGGAAATCTTCTGAGACTGTACAGCATGAATATCATTAACTATACGGGACTTCACAAATCTGTCCTCTTCTCCCTTCATTCACATAAGGATTGCGTAAGAAAATAAATGTGTGTTGTTTCAGGAAAAGGCCAAAACAGAAGACTTGGTAATGAATCTCAATGCATTTTTAGTCTCTCTAGTTATGTACTTCCAGTGTCACAAATCAAGGATGACTGCCTTTGGACTCGTGAAGAATATACAGAAGTTTTTAGTTAGCCTTGGACAAGGTATCCTTCATCTTGATTCCAATTTAACATTTGGATTGCATACTGTATGGATACTCTGACATCCAAAACCTATGCCAAACTGGGTGTACTTTAAAAGAATAAATCCTCCCTAAGCCCATTGGTCAGAAAGCACATGACACAGCAGATGCTAATACCAATTATATACTATGGGGACATAGTATATGGTACGGTACTTCAAACTCACCTTCGCAAACTAGACACCCTCTACAACTCAATATGCCGCTTTGTCCTCCAATGTAAGTACAACACACATCACTACAAAATTCTCCAATAACTAGATTGGCCATCCCTTGATGCAAAGTAAATTTTCCCTTTCTTGCCTTCAAAAACTTTCTGGGCAAGGTACCGGCCTATCTGAACAAGCTCCTCACCCCTACCACATGCAGCACTTATCACCTGAGATATGACTCCAAAAGACTGTTCATGGTCAAGGTTCAACAAAAAATTCAGTTGCTCGTCCTTCTGTTACCGTGCACCACACGACTGGCACAAGCAGTCACCAGTCTAAATTCTTTCAAGAGTTCACATTTTAATCTTGTGTGTAACTGTTACATACGCACTGTTCATTTAACGCAACCATGTATTGTCAACACAACTCTGTGGCCATCACACACTTGAAAACAAGAGGTAACTCTCAATATATTACCTCCTGGTAAAACATTTGATAAATAAATAAAATAAATATTCTACAGAAACAGGAGACATTATATAGTCCTTCACTGATCATTGCAGGTATTATCAAATAGTGGGAGCAGCCACATAATGTACAGTAAACTATAGGATTGAACCATTTCCATTTCATAAAAATTGGCTTTCACCAGTATGGTTGTGGTTGTTCATGCAGTAGTTTGGGGGATAAATGGCTTTAACTCAATACGATGATAGAGTTCATTATCACACACCCAGATTGCACCTTGTGTACTTAAAGACTCTGCAGGGACACAACGCTTTCTTTGAGATAATGAATGCAGTGATAACGTACACTGATAAAAATGGATGAAACCTGTATTTCCTTTGTATTGCACAGTAGGTAGAGGGTTTTACCTCTCAGTGCTTCACTAGAGTGCCATAACTCTATAAATCATATAGAAAGGCCATTAGATTTCACGTTTGTTCACCCACAGTAGACAAGACAAGCCCAGCCCAGGTTCTTAAATTAAGGTTTGAGATTTACAGTAATAACCTGAACTGGCTGTTTCTTTTTAATACGCAGTCGCTCCAAGTTCTAATAAATATCCATGTCAATTGAAAAGTGCAGACTGGCTGGACCATCAGGGTAAAATGCGAGTCCGGTAGCAAAGGGAAAAGTCATATATTCTGAAAACAATGACCAATACAGGATATATTTTAAATGGCATAACTCAATGAAAACAAATAAATAAGAATAGCATTCAGCTTTATTGGGAGTACATCTGAAACACATGATTCTCTAATCCTTCTGTAACATGAAATGTATAATAATATTCAATGCTATAAATGTGAGCATCCTCTGCTAACCCGCATCCGAACATGTAAGAAGATTTTTTGGAAGCAAATCATTCTAAAAGGAAAAAGATATTTAAAAAATAAATAAACATACAGCTCTAAAACAGAACAAAATCCAATGACCTTACAACGTACATTGGTAACGAGTTACCTTATGAGCCACATACAAGTAACAACTACAAGTGGGCTATCAGATTAGACAACAAAAGAGAAAAACTAGATTTCATTAAGCTGCTTTATGTATCCTGCAGTAACCATCACAAACAGAGGTTTCCACTTGCTGTGATGGTTATCTCATGATATGCAGGTTTGGTCCCTCCATGGTATGTTAAAAAGTATAGGAAAGCTATAACTGTTCTGCATTGCCAGAAGGGAAACTAATCCCCACTGTGATGGAAGAAGGACATAGTGCAAAGGTGAAATATAGAGGAACAGCCATAGGAAAAGAATGCATTGTTTTACAATAAAATGAATTTAGAGAGTATACAGATTTTATATAAAAGTGCAATCCCCTACTCATATTTTTTTCTTCTATTTTTGATAAACCAGAACAGGACGTCTCCTTAATAATAAAAAAAATAGATTTTTGGCCTACTGTATATACATTTTTGAAGAATTATAGAACGTACAGACTACGGTTAATATTTTAAAAGTAAACCATGAAGAAGTAACCATTTAAACTTGTTTGTTGTATAAAGATTATCTCTAAGATTTCATATTAAAATGTTAAATGTTTAATATGCAGTATTAAAAAAAAAGCTCTACTTTTGCTATGGGTTATTACGAGGACTATATCTGAGGAAAGAATGCAATGCTGAATGGGGATGGGTTGTGAAGCAATTTAAAAGATAATGCAGTTATTTTTACGAACCCCTTCATGTTTGTGTTTTTTTTATAAAGTTTTTAAGTTTTTCAACAACAAAAAAGGAAATTACAAGAACATTCTGCAATATCTGACCGTGCTAAAATATGGATCGCAAATTATATATTTTTTAAAACCCATGCAAATGCATCTTCAACTTTAATTTCTATTTTGTGTTTGCTTGCAGTTTTATGAAAAGAAATACTGTACCTTAATTAAAAAAAGAAGCATATTTTCCACTGAAGAAAATCTGTTAGTAAAGTGGTATAATCAGCATCATTATTATAGGAGATAATAAAGATACTAAAATAGAATGCATAACTAATGACTAAGTTGTGTATGTATCAAGAAGTAGCTGTGCCCCAACTTGGAGTAGTAGAATTTGATGCATACATACTGCTGCGCTAGTATTCTGCAACAAAAACTCAGTTTACACCACTTTTAAGGCTGAGTCCATAGACACTAAGCCCGCGCGGAGGCTGAGGGAAAGCGGGTGCTTTCCCTGGCCTTACTACACGCGCCGTCCGGGGGGCGTGTCTATGGGCGGGCCAGTGACGTCACAGAGCTCGTTCGACCCTCATTGGGCGACCCGCTCACGTGACCGGCCCTGCGCGCGTAAACTAAAATTTGATTGCCGGCTACGCTTCCGCACGCCTGCGGAAGCGTGCGCGAGCCCCTGCTAAAGCCGCTCTCATTGCGGCTGCAGGGGCTCACTGACACTCGTGAGCGCGGCTCAGCGTGGGTCAGCAGCTAAGCGCTGACCATGCCCGCGGCCTAAGGTGAAAGGGAAAACCTTCAAGAAAAGCAACGAAGGTTCTTAATACGTGAAAAACAGAGAAAATACTGTGCGCTACTATCTAACCCAGAATTTAGAATATAAATATAGTGCAGTGACTAAACCACATAAATAAGTGACCAAGAAATAAATCACAATAACCACAGTGAGGGTGTATATATGAAGAAATTATATCACATAACCGTGTATTTGTAGAGGCGTCTGCTGCTATAAACACAGGGGGTGGCTCAGCACCCCCCACACTCTAAGAAATGGAAACAAAAGAAACAGCGCACAACGCCAAATAGTGAAGCAAGTAATGCTATGTATTAGTAATTACAGGGTAATAAATCTGCGTACATCAAAACAGTGGAATAGGTGCATTTAATGTGTTTCACACAAGTTACCACTCAGCAACTGTTGTCAGAAGAGTCTGCAGCTTGCTTCTCTCAGCGGGGGTGCTACGTTGGTTCAGGAGCAGGATTAATGTCCAAAACCCCTCATCCAGCAGTACATCGCTCCCAAGGGGATTTCCCTTTACAGCAACCACGCTCCGTTGCAGGTATTGGTGCTTGCTGGGACCGCTCGCGCTTCCAAGCCGTCTGGTGCAGCTCGTGTAGCTCAGCGAGCAGACCTATTCCACTGTTTTGATGTACGCAGATTTATTACCCTGTAATTACTAATATATAGCATTACATGCTTCACTATTTGGCGTTGTGCGCTGTTTCTTAATACGTGAACCTATAAACAAATATGAAAATATAACTTTGCCCTTAGTTCTTCCCACTTGCTCAATTAATCACTCATCTCATCACAGAACAACGTAGACATATTGGAAAATGGCGCAACTAAGATGAATACGTTGACGCTGCCTGTCGCAGGTATTTTTCTGTTGGAATTAGAAGCACTTCTGTTCTTAAATTTTAACTGACATTTAGCAATACAGTAAGAATAAAGAAACAAAGTGATCAGTGTATGCTAAAATGTTTGGAAAACAGAAATAGAAAAATCTGATGAGAAGAAATCAGAAGTTTGCTTAGGCTAAAGCAAGCGCTCTTCCAACTATTAGTTGTAATTAAGATCAATGACATTTTATTTATCCAAGCGATATTGAAAGGAGAGAAAGGACGAGGTAAACGAAGAACATACAAGAGATAAATGGAGTGCACGAACGCCGGGAATCAAGCTCTGATGCGAGGTACCACACCCTATCCAGCGTTAACTGGCATTCAAGTCAATGTTAATTAACGACAGTTCGGGAGCAATACCCCAAATCAGACCTCGATGAATCTGCCCCTAAGTCACAAGATATCAAAGGGATGTTCATGGTAACTTAGTATTTCCCTTAAGGCGGAGGTTCTCAACTTCAGTCCTCAAAACCACCCAACAGGTCAGGTTTTCAGAATATCCCTGCTTCAGCATAGGTGCATCAATCAGTGGCTCAGTTAAAAATTGATCTACCGATGGAGACACGTTAGCTGAAGTTGGGATAATCCTTAAAACCTGACCTGGGGTGGTCTTGAGGACTGGAGTTGAGAACCTCCGCCTTAAGGATTAGAAGGCCAAAAAGTAAATACAGCTACATTTTCTGAGCTAGTTCCCAAAGTAGCCCAGTTTTTATACATTGTAAACCTGTATCTTTGAGTGCAGATATAATTGTATCCATTTCCATAGATTCCCTGTCACACTCTTTCCAATCAGATAAATAGCTATTCCCCGTATTGTAGTTAAAATGTATTTCTTGGGAACGGTTTCCAAAATTGGCTACCAATCCTCATCTTAAAGATCATCTTCCATTGCCCAATTGCTAATATTTGTTTTGCGGAACTCTGGAGGGAACAGCAAATCCTGATAATCCAGAAATCGACCCCTTTCTTTGTAGAAGAACAGGAAGTAAGATTCTCAAAGGAAGTCAGAGATGTCAGCGGGTCGAGCACTGATACACTCAATCAAGTGTCTCAATTGTCCATAACTGTCCGTGTCAACGGTTTTAAGGATCACATACAACAATGTTTGTAACCAGAAGCACAACCAGGGAGCGGGTGCAATGGTGCACTTACACCCCCCAATTTTTTCATATATTTACTTGTGGTTACAGAGACCCCGCCCTCTTCCCCACAGCAATTAAACTGATTGCCGGGGAAGACTGGGGCCTCTGTAAGAGAATTAGCCCTCCTCCATTTATGACGTTGCGTCATCCTGGTGATGACGCAACATAATATAGCGACCCATTGCCATGACAGTGCACTGTCATGTGACTCAGTGACATCATAACGCCGTGGAACAGCAGGTAAAAACTGCAGACCCTCAAATATATGTTTATATATATATATACAGGCATACCCCGCATTAACGTACGCAATGGGACCGGAGCATGTATGTAAAGCGAAAATGTACTTAAAGTGAAGCACTACCTTTTCCCCAGTTATCGATGCATGTGCTGTACTGCAATCGTCATATACGTGCATAACTGATGTAAATAACACATTTGTAACAGGCTCTATAGTCTCCCCACTTGCGCACAGCTTCGGTGCAGGTAGGGAGCCGGTATTGCTGTTCAGGACGTGCTGACAGGCGCATGCGTGAACTGCCGTTTGCCTATTGGGCGATATGTACTTACTCGCGAGTGTACTTAAAGTGAGTATCCTTAAACCGGGGTATGCCTGTATATGTAATCAAAAAATAAATAGATGATACCGTTCTGTGGCTAACGAAATGCTTTTATTTGTGCGAGCTTTCGAGATACACTGATCTCTTCTTCCGGCGATGTTACAATGAATAACGGAAGAAGAGATCAGTGCATCTCGAAAGCTCGCACAAATAAAAGCATTTCGTTAACCACAGAACGGTATCATCTATTTATTTTTTGATTATTGAAGCTCGGCTAACACGGTACTGATACCTCTACATGTATATATATATATATATATATATATATATATATATATATATATATATATATATATATATTAACTCCACCTCTTTTCTTTGGAAATATATTAAATGATATTGCAGAGAAATCTGCAGATGTACAGTACTTTAGTGAAATCATATAATACATTTCCCACAGAAAAGTTATATGCAAACACTGCAAGTCCCTATTTATTACACTGACAATTTGTTGCTTCAGGTTAGCCTCATTTATTTCAATATAGGGCTACAATGGGAGTATTTGTCTTTCTAAATATTACTGAACCAACTTTTATTTCAATGATTTTACACAGAATGAGGTAAAAAGAGTTACATTTTCTAGTCTACTCTGTTTCCCAACAAATTTGGGACATGATGACTTTGTTGAATGCTCAATTAGTATGCTGCTGACTTACAAACTAATAAAAGAGCCTTCTCTCTACCATCGAGAAAACAAATATTTCTTGAAATTCCTATTAAAATAACATCTATGCTGGGAGTATGAATTCTGCAAAAATACTATATTTATTAAAAAAAAAAAAAAAAAAAAATGTTTTATCAGTTTGAGTGTGCCTAAAGATAAACTCAACTATGGAAATCAAAATTGGAGTTGTTCTTAAACACTAACGCATAGATGCTCTAAATAATGTCATTATATAATGGTGAAGATTTGTTCAGGCAGCCAATGTAGAAATAAAATAAAAAAATAAGATGGATAATTTTTTACAACTCTTCAAGGAAAATAATCTGATTTCATTCTGCTTTCTCAAAACTAACATTCTAAGAACCCAAGTTTAAGCCTCGTGCAATGACCACGTTCACTTTGCAAACAACAAATTAGACTTTTAAATGTACATACCATTGTAGATGTAAATTACAAAATTTTACATTCAAGTATATTAAAACATCTATTCCGAAATGATTACCAGTTGTGAAAAGCAGACATGCTTATCACTTGCTGTCAGTTGTTCTTGTCTAGTTAAGCAATAATGTGCTAAAACTGCTCCTTTGTTTTGTGTAAGAATTTTGGCAATAGAAGAAATGAACACTCGTTTCATAAAAACTCAGGCTGCTTTTTGCTTTGATGGAGGAAGCAGCTGCCTGTTTTCATTTTCTGCAGAGCAGCAAAACCCATCAATATAATAAGCAGCTTAGATGCATCCATCCACAGCATCTGTAAGGATATAGGACTATTCGCTCAAAACCAATCCTTGGTTTAATTTTAACAAAGATGTGTCGGACATATTTGAAAATGCGTTATTACAGGTTTCTAAAATGCCCACAATTTCTCCTTTCCTTTGAAATAGTTTTGGAAAAATCAAGTGAGCGTGAAAAAAAAAAAAAAAAAAAAGAATCCAAACCCAAAATACGCACATAAGTTGCAAAACTTCTCTAAACATAACTGCATTGTACAATGTACCATATCTGTCTTCATATTATTTCCTCTATCATTTGACAGCAGGCGGCAAATACATCATTTCTGAATAAAGGAAATTCTTTTAAACAATTAAAAAATGGCAAATGCTATAGCTTACAGCATATAGCTATGCTTCTTTGCACATACTTTATGCATACTCTTATTAGGGGTGTAATTCATTTTAACTACTTCAAATAATTATTTATAAATCAGTTGCCTAATGTTTTTATGAGGCAATACAATTCTTAAACTATTTCAGCATCAGGGAAATATGTTCTATTCAAATATGAAAGACAGGCATTAAAGGAATCCTGTACATTTTGTAATTCCACACACAGCAGCTTTCAGAAATGGTAATGATATGTACTGCACCGACACACTTTATTCGAGCAAATACCCGGTATGTACCTGGCAGATACCTGGAATGCGCCACTCCTAACCTCTGACAAGCCCCGTTGCATTTGCCTTCCCAGCCTGGGTTCATGCCTGGCTGATGGGCGGCTGATCTGTTAAATGATAATGATTAGGATTTAATAGGCTGCAATGCTTCGCGTGTCTACCAGATGGCATAAATTCATGAATTGTAATGCAGTTTATATATATATACTGTGCAGTATTGCAGCCAGCGGGAATAAAATGCTTCAATCCCTGCTTGGAAAATAACTCAATGTACTCGGGCAGAAAACAGTCACAAACCTCAATACACCCGGGTATACCCGAATTCGTGGGACTAGCCAAGCTCGAATAAAGTGTGTCGCCAGTGTAGAATTACAGCACACGTCTGAAAGCATTCATTTACCACTTCAATATAAATCACACCTTTACATTTTGAAAGGACAACAACACTTTAGACTTTAATGCAATATTTGTCCGCTATTAATAAAAGCACTAAGACGTTATTACTATTTTGGTTCAATATAACATTCTAGGCGCTTCAGAGCTGAGCTTTTTAGATGATTTGCACATTAACTAAGAAGTCAGATAATTCTTAATCCTTCTCTCTCTCAGATCCAATAATAGATAAGGAAGCATCTAAGCATGATCAACTAGCAATCTCAACAGCAAGAGTGGCAGAATATCTGAATTTAGAATTAACAAATGTATTTTCATATTATCTGATTGAAACAAACACTCATTTTTGAGGCACTGAGACAAGACACAATTTGTGATAGCTACAACCCACTGATATCATTTCTACATAAATATGTGCTATTAAATTCCAGCACAAGTATATTTTTGGATTGAAAGGTTTTACATGATTTGGCAGGCGATGTTAATTTGATTAAACAGATTTTAATAGAACTAAACAATAGATATGAATGGGTTTGTTTGTCAGTGTGAAGTATAGACATTTGTTGCTAAATAATACAAATAGAATATAACAATGTACATATAACAATTGAAAATGTAAATGTACATAAAACAGGATGACTCTGTTTTGATTAATTCTAATAAATAACGCAGAATACTGGAGGTTATTTATTAAATTATAGTAGCTGTTACCATGCACTCATGGAACCATTACTCAAATATGGGCGGAAGGAGTGGCTCAGTGAGTAAAGGCACTGACTCCGAAGACAACAGCACTGAGTTTGAAGCAGGGAAGCCTGATTTAAATCCCAGAGTCAGCTCCTTGTCACCTTAAGAAAGTCACTTTATCTCCCTGTGCCTCAGGCACCTAAAAATAGATTGTAAGCTCTACAGGGCAGGGACTCGTGTCTGCACAAATTATATGTACAGTGTTGTGTACACTGTCAGCGCTATACAATATTTTTTTATATAATTACTTGAAAGTACTTAGGTCTATTAATAGTGAATGAAGAACCCCTGTGGATGGCAGCAAGGGGCAGTTTTGCAAAGTTCATGTATAGCAGAGACAAACTACAATGTAGACAAGTAGACCCTGGTATATTTATCTGTTACATCCTAAAACATGGAAATATATTCAATATACATTTCCTGACTAGTGGAAAGGAATTCCCCACTTCAACAATCATTCACTCTTTAATCTGGACCAATGCTCACTTCATAGGTTTTACAAAGGGGATGCATCACTCTCATTTACAAATACAGACATTAAAATCTTTCACTAAATGTGAGAATTGGGAAGTGCTCAAGGAATCCTCATTGACTGGAGCAAGTTTAGTCAAAATTAGAACAGCTCCAATAATACGTTAGGGCAGGATTTCCCTGCTTCAGCTCAGATGGCTCAATCAGTGGCTCCCTGCTTCAGCACAGGTGGCTCAATCAGTTTCTCAGTCAAAGACTGAGCCACCTGTGCTGAAGCTGGGATACCCTTAAAACCTGACCTGTTGGGGGATCTTGAGGACTGGAGTTGAGAACCTCTGTGTTAGGACATTGTCATCAAGATTTTAAACAAATGGTGCAAATGGTAGAATACCCCAGTACGCCAAACAATGCATTTTTGTAGTCTCTAAACACATTCACATGGTCCATGGAGAACAATAAAGATGTCCAAACACAAGACATTCAGAGATAGTGACAAACACTATCCTTGTGTGTAAGACTCTACAGAGACTCAGGGCAGGCTTTCTTCTACTGTAGTTATACAGATCAGCATTGAAATCTACTTATCCATGATAATGTTAACATTATTTAAGACTCATCAGTATTTCATGTCTCATAGATCAGCATTACGACATTAATGTTACTTTACATGGTGAACTTCCCCACTACCCCTCCCCCCCCCAAAAAAAATGCATCAGTGATCAAAATGCTAAGGACCTTAACACAGAATACATGGGCATATTTACTAAGCAGTCTTCTGGTATAATACACTTTTGTACCAGCCTTTTGATCTGACAGATATGACATATTTGTTGACGTAAATACATTCGTTTTTTGGATGAAGCCCAGGACTGCACTCTATCCCAGTTGTGGAGTAAGGAAATAAGTGGAGGAACAGAAAGGTGGGAAAAAGAGCAGAAAGAGTCACGACTGAGTAACATTCAAAAGATAATTTTGCGGTTTCATGAGGTGTTCTATCTCCAAAAACATGGCATGGCTATGGGTGCAATGTCTGCCCCATCATATGCTAATGTTTTGATGGGGTGCTGGGGGTCTTGCCACATCTTTGGAGATAATAAATGTAGAAGTAATACTTTGCATTACAAAAGGTATATAGATGACCTTTTGTTGATCCAGCAAGGTACATTGACAATGCTTTTCCATAGATTTCCTGGACTTGCATTTTTTCCAAAGTTTTATCTGTTTTTGTTCAATCTTCTGTATTTAGAAAAAATATATATCTGGCAACACTCTTTTACAAGCTAATAGTTGCCACTTCAGCTCTCATTAAGGGAGTTCCCATAGGGCAATTGTTTAGCCTACGTATGAATTATTCCAATATTCAGCTAAGGAATTAAAATGTAAAGTTATTAAATAAGGCTATCCTACCTGTATGCTGGAGGCAGCTCATGAATGACTTTAAAAACTAGTAGAAATCTGTTACTTTGTTTTCTAATTCTAAGAAATACAATAACAATAGAGCCAAATCTGCTTTTAATGACTTGATTCTTTTGTTACTTCCTTTAGTTCAGATGTGGATGCTATTAAAACAATTTTACAAAGGCACTGGTCAAGTCTGTCCCTGGGTGATAACTTAAAAGGCATAACAGTTACTGTACAATACCTAAAAAGATCTATTGGAAGGTAACAACATTAGTTTCTAAAATTCCACCAGTCTTCTCAGATTGAATAAATAATAATAATAATAATAATAGAAAAATGGGGTAATGCACACCATAACAAACTACAACATCATTATGGAAAGAGATTACCAGATGCTTCTAGATAAACAAGTTGCCACCTGTCGAGGTTTTGTAGATAATTGAAAAAATCTCCAGGCACTCCAATTGGTGAAGAATTTATTTTATATACGATATACTGTATACATTCTTCACTATTCTTTATATTATTATAATTCCAATAATAGAAATAACAGTGATGGTGTATGTGAAACTTTTAAATGTGGAAACCAAGATGTGAATGGTGTCATTTTACACGTTTCAAGGATTTGTGTTTTCTCTCCACTTGCCTTGTATTGTAATCACATTTTGTTTCCTCATTATTATTTTTGCAGTTAATGCAAAAAATATTGGCAAATAGACAAACTGCGTCCTATTTTTAAAACTAAAATGAGAAATGAGAAGTAGAGAATAGTAAGAAGTAATTCAGGTAAGGACGGGCAGGGTTTAGGCTTGAACAACGAGCCCCTTCCCCCATGACACTCTGAACAATGTTTAGAAACAATACTAAAACAACAGTGAATGTTTCAAAATGTAACAAGGCATTGTTTATAATCGATTGTCTGGTATATTATACATAGTACAATATTTTTTACCGCCCTCTTCACAGCTTTACACGTGGTACCTTCTCACAGTTTATACAAAATCACCATTTTATTTTTTTATAGAACCAGTAATGTATGCAGAACGTTGTTATAATATAAACAGGGACAATATAAAATAGGGCCTATTACCAATCATACTAAAGGCATATGTTCACTAGGCATAATAGTTTAGCTTGAAATAACTAACACAATAACATACGTTTATACGCCAAATCTCCAGACAATTAGGCATACTATGGATTGGCTGTGATAATCTTGCACAAAAAGTAAGAAAACATAGTGCCAAGAAATTGTGACTACAGTGCTTTTCTGACCTATTTTGCTACTAAGAACAGCTTAGCATTGAAACTGTGCGTTGATCTTTAAATGACCCCCATAGAATTGATTGAGTAAAGACATACATTTGCTAAATGAGAATTGACTTGGTATTTTCAAGCTTGTACACAAAAACCCAATCACTCAAATATCAGAGTAGTTATACTGATGAAATGGCTTCTGCACTTGTTCATTTATTTAAATGTATGATCTTTGGTGTGCAGGGTTTTGTGTTTGTACTTAACTGTATTGTTCTTTTTACAATGAGAATAGACTTTATTAAACATGGCTCTATACAGAGTGAATTTAGGGAAATGGAAGCATGACAGTACTTATCATTGGTGTATTAGTATATGGATGAAATATAGTACAGTTAAATATCTAAATATATATACAATGGCACTTACCGGTGAACATTAATATGCAGCTGATTTACTGTTGCTCAGAAATTAAATTAGCAAATCATAAAAAAACAACACTGCACCGTTAGATGGAGCTGTTTGTTTGCCATCAAGAACCACTTTAATATTTGAAATAAAAAAATAAGGAAACCTAACTGTATTGTAAGTTGACTTCAACTACTACTTATGTAAGGTATTCCTTTCAATACCACCATGCATTTATGCTTCAGTATGCTTATTACTAACTCATTAACTGTGATTAACTAGTGACTGTTATGAACGGCAAGATTATGATAATTGAAATACATTTGTTTAGAAATGGTTGTACAGTCCAGCAAAGAACATTGTGCATGAGTTTTACTGTTGTGTAAAACTGTTGACATTTTAAAGTCTATTTCTTGTGTCATTGTGTGAAGGTTGGTGAACGTTTGAGGACTACATTTATGTACACTTATGGTGTGGACTGCATGTTATTCCATTTAAAATACATTTGTCCAAAAATGGCAGGCCCCTGCTCATTTGCCATTACGAATGTACTGTAATTGTACAGTAAATGTGACTACGTACAATTCACAATCTACCGGAGAATAGTCCAACAGTCAAGCAGGTGTAAATGTGGCTCCACAAACATATTTAGTAAAATAACCAAAATGATTACTAACTGTTTCCATTTAAAAGCTTCTTTGAAAAAGGAGGTACTCTTTAAAAAAATAAATACAACGGTTTATTCACAATAAAATGTATCAAGAAGATTAAAAAAGAAACATAAATTCATATGGCGTGTAGATATGATATGACAGCAAGGTAATAATTGTCTTCTAATAAAAACGAATGATATGATAATGCCGGGCGTTTTGTCCCTTAGTGCCCCTTTTTCACAGACTTTTTTACTAATACAAAATGCTCACATGTTAGCAGATTGTTCCTCATGTTCAAGCTGTGCTGCTTTGTAAATGCAGGAATGGATGAAGAGGTCCCTGCTATTATAAACAAAAAACAGTGGCCACTAAACCTTTTTTTCCCCCCAGCAATCCAGGATATTTTAAGAGGTACTGTGCTTGTGAGTCCTTCCATGTGCAGTTACAGCCTTGTATTTTATTTGACTAGTAAACAAGACAAACTACAGCATAGCATGATATCAACGCAGCATTTAGAAAGAGAATGCAACAATAACAACAGATGGAAGTATTTTTTTATACATACTATTTGTTTGATAAACACAATATCTATATATATATGTATATATCCCCCCCCCCCGCCACCCTCCCCCATTGCTCTAAGGACCTTTACGTAATATATATCATATATATCCCCCATTGCTGTAAGGGCCTTTACGTAATATATATATATATATATATATATATATATATATATATATATATATATATATATATATATATATATATATATATATATATATATATATATAATATATATATATATATATATATATATATATATATATATTGTACATATATATATATATCCCCCATTGCTGTAAGGGCCTTTAAACTGTTTCCCAATGTTCTGCTGTCCCTATTGATACAGAGGGGTTCAATTTGTTTATTTTCCGTATCTTTTTATAAGGGAAGTTATTTAAAATGTATTGCTTTCTGATATTTTTCAGCATTCCTGGATTGTCACATTGACCAAGGAAAGAATTGAAATCTCCATTTGCTATTTATCCTATGCTGGGATAGCTCCGTTACCTGACTCCGAATGCCAAGATACGGGGAAATCTCATCATACAGAGACCAGCTTCATGATAGGCAGTTAATAGATATATCAAACCTTAGGATATATGCTAAGCTGAGGAGATGATTGGTTGGTTGATATACTGATTGATTAGCATAGGGAGAATGGGTTTCTTCTTGACAACCTAAGATTATGTTTCAGCTAAGCTCAAATTGCTTACTCCTCTTCTATTGGCTTTAAAATTACAGCCCTGTCACCTAGAATCTCTCTTCAATAAAATTTTTACCATATATAAAAATTAAAGGGAAAAAAAAGAAAGTTGACGCTTGGAATAAGAGTAAATGGGGTAGCTATATGCACAACACTACAAATGGTACAACTGTGAAAAGTTATCTTTTTTTTTTTTTTTAACAAACAGGTTCATTCATTTGGATGCATTCATACAAAGGTTGTAAAGACGTATTCCAATTTGTAAATATACAGTAGTTGCTCCAAATATAGACATGCATCCAAATTATACGTACAGTGTATGCTAAATATTTTGCAGTTCTTTTAAATTTTATATGGTATCCAAATACTGTACTAATAATTAATCTTTCACAGTCAGAACACTATCAAATATAATGCTCATGTGATTCTTAAGAGTGTAGTATTTGTAATATGATTTATTTATACAGTATGCAACATCTAGAAATCATAAAATATATGGAACTCAGGTGTTGGCAATATATATATATATATATATATATATATATATATATATATATATTTCTAAATTAAGCAACTGATTGTTATTTATTGAGTGGTTCATGTAAAATCCATATGAAATAACCTGAAATATAAGTTACTGGTGGCTATTTATCATGTATTTCCAAGTGCGGTATGTAAACATTGAGCGATTACACACAAAAATGATAAAACCTTGGGAATTATTTTATACACGTTAAATTACAAATGGTCTTAAGCACCACTGTGCAAAGCAGGAAGACAATCATAGCTGTGGGAAATATCCCTGACTATAGGGAAGATCAAGAGAAAAAATATAATGATTTTCTAATTTCACTTATAAAGGTCATTTTTTTTTTAGCTTTCAGTCGATATACAGTAATATGAGTATCATGGTTATGTGCTGAGAGAGTTATATTTTAAAATCAATTTCTGATTTTATCAGCACTCAATTGCGTGGAGAAATAAAATGTCTGCCTTCCGAGCTCAGTTCTACAGAATTCCTTCCTTTGAGCAGCTGTGTTGAAATTGTTGCATTCTGCTTTAAAACGGAATATACCAGTTACATAAAAGAAATAACAACATAAAAACATCCAACTTTGTGAGCGAAAATGCAATGCTTTGAAGCATACTCTTTCCCTCTGCTTGAGCAAGCAAGGATTTGGTTGTCATCTAAGTCTGGTTAAGTGGTTCATTGAGAATGTTAAAATCTGCATTAATAAATAGAACTGGCCTTCTCTGATTTCCCCCCCTTCCTATCAGCTATGAGCGGTAGGGGATCAGCTGCAACTCAAATCCCCAGCTGAACAATCCAAATACAACTGAGTGAGCAGACTTAAAACAAGGCCACTTATTGGTGCCTGTTATGCAAACAAAGCATCCAAGTCTTCGAAACAGATGTCAACTGAAGCATATGCTTACTGTAAACTGGAATTTGATTCTTTTTATAAAAAAAACAGACTTACAGTAAATAGGCCTTCAGAGACTAGGCTGCCTCTTGGTGTATACTACTGCCTAACTTGATTCAGCCGTAAGCTTTTAAAAGATGAGTAGACTGATATCCAAGGGCAAAAGAATTAAGTTAAAAAAAATAAAATCATTGGCAATAAATGATAACCTGTTGGAGCAGTTCCCAGAAGCAATTTTACAGATTTTTCTCTAAAAACACAAGACAGGAAGTTAAAAGCTTAGTGCAGGTCACCAATGGCATATCGAGTTATCATTTTATATCACTCAGGGTGAAAAAGAGACTTTATGTTCAGGTGCCAAGATTAGTACTGTGCTTTTTTTTTTTTTTTTTTTACCTCTTCTCACATCTTGATGCCTTTTAAATGTCACTTATTTTACATGAGGCATTTGGTGGAGACATGAGTCAACAGCAATCAGAACCATTATCCCCTGCAGCGAGCCCTGGTCCTAATGCATTATGACACCTTAGCTGGCCAGCCACCGATTTACCTTTCTGCTTCTCAGGGAATTAAGTGGCATCATGTGAAAATGGTTGTGATATGAACAGCATGGGTATAACTGGTATTAAATTTACCTCTCGGCCTAAGTGAATTCTCCTCACATGTGACTAATCAGAATGAAAGCTGTGGACACGGGCAGATCAGGACAGTACTTCCTCACCCCTGGGACTGTGGCTATTTTGTTTTATCTCTTTGTACAAGCTGGCAGAAGTTTAAAGTGAAGGGGATAATCCAGTACTGGTGTCTTTATGAAATAACATCCTTACATGAAGAGGCTTTTAACAGTCTGTCGCTGTGCTTCTTAGACAAATAAGAAAAAGTGTGACAATCTTATTTTCCTGAGCACCCTCCCATGAAAGGGGAAATAATAGCCATAACAGCAATGACTATTACTGACCGTACATGATCCATTATCTACTAAACACTTTAAAGGTCGGCTTTACATACACAGTGGGGAAAATTAGAGCACTATCACAAGAATTTTCACTTTAGTAAAATTGTCAGCCCAAGTTTGAAGGCAGTTAGCTGATATATCTTTTTTTTTCTATATTTCAGAATAATCAAGGTTAATACAGTAAAAAATAAAAATAAAACAATGGTTGAAAATATTTTATCTAAAAAAAAAAGTAGACACGTTATAGATAAAACAAAATTTAATGTCAACATAGAAAAAAGAAGAAAAAAGAACAATCAAAAACCAAGTCCTTCAAAAAATCTCAGAAGTGCTTGACATTCATAGGAAAATACGCTTTACTAACCACTTAGCTGAGATCAGTAGGTGCCAAAGGAAGTGCAGACAGAGCAATTATCATCTTGCACAGTCAGACTGATGTTTATGCACAGACGAGAGTGGTTTGCATTCTGCTATGAGCCAACTGTGCATGTTGCTGATAATATACTGTAGGCTTTGCAACATTTATGAAAATAATGTTATAGGCTCGGTTTGGTATTTTTCTGTATTCACAAGGTACTGCTTAAACTTCAGCTATAGATGCGTTGTTGATCTAAAATGACTTGGGAACATCATTTGTTTTAATGCGTAAAAAGAATAGAATCTTTTTTTTCTTCATTAGAACTCTTCAACATTGAAAGGACTTTCACAACACTGGAGAACAACACATTGTCTGACACTCCAGTACTGTATATGTGAAGAACTACACACTGCCTTTCCATCTCCTCTATTAATTATTTTTTCTCTTCAATCATATGTTTAACAGTGCTTTTTATGCACATATTAGCTTTGTAAATTAGATGCTGTCAGTGAAGATAATCTGAATAGTTCCTTTTTATTTATGCTTTTATCACCAAATAATTAGTTTAGAGAATGTAGTCATTTGCAACTGCTTTGTGA